>NC_056715.1:15342050-15642050 GCF_018831695.1 Puntigrus tetrazona | reverse complement strand
TTTTTCTTCTAGCTGTTTCCATCACAGTGCTTTACAAAACAACAAACTCACGGTTCCCTGGACTTTTTAGTGATGCTTGTCCTCTTTCATTCTTTTCATTTGCGTGTATATGGGCACACAAAGAATAAGGTCATGTGCTTTCAATTGTTGCTTTTCTGCGGAGCACAGGTTTTAATTGACCCATAAATACGTTTGTGGGTGTGTGAATATTGCTTATTCAACTTGTCTTGAGTTAAACCGCGCGAGTGCCTTCCGCTACCCCAGCACCTGGAGTAAATAACCGACATATTAAAAAAATGTTAAGCTGTTCTTTCTATTTATATTTCATTTTGTCTTTCAGAAAAGTTTTAGTTTTAGATTTTTTCGCTGGAGCAGTTTACTGCTTTACACTGCCACGCTCTGCTTGGATTCTCTACAGTGAATTGTTGCGATGGAGTCCGCGGAAGTCCAAACAGCTGATAAACACCCACAAGCCCGTTTATCAGATTTATAAATAAATCCATATTTAATAAGCAGTTAAACTCATATACGTTGCTTTCAGCTGAAATGCAAGCCTCTATCTATAATATTGCTTTCTTCGTTCAAAAATTTATTTCATGTGAATCAGGAGAGGAAATGTGCAAAAGAGTCTATATATCTATATATCTAAACAGTATATATCTAAACTATATATATATATATATATATATCTAAACAGTTTATATGAGATAATAACTTCACTGCAGGATTATATTATAGCTCATTTTAATTAATTAAGCTAATGAATTTTAGAAAAACTGGATTTCTCTGCATGCTTAACTACCTATCTTTACTGATTTGTAACATTATTTTTAATTGGTCTCTGTAGTCTTTTTTGTTTTATTTAATTATACAATTTATTTTGCTGTATTAAATTCTTTATTTCTTTTATTTATTTATTTTTGCTTTGTTTCTTTATAACATGCTTGTGCACCATGTGCATAATTTTTTCCAGATCAAACCCCTGCATGTGCGATGCTCGACTGTTCCTACTTGACCTGGGTAAAAATAAGAAAGGCAAGGTCTAGTTAATTACAGATCCCGTTACCTACGGTTCGAACTATACGCCGTGCATTTCCGATGAACAATCACTGCGTTGAGAGCAGCGGAAAGATAAACCACCCGATTGTTCCAGAGGCTGCTCGGCGGAACCACGCTGTTGAAGAAATCTTTCGGGAATCTGAACAGCTGCGGAAAAAGAGCCGCGAAGGCAAGCGATATCATGCCATCTTTCATACCGTTTTACTGATCGAACACTGATCGCATTTCACGGATGCACCACGATCACATGTTAAAAAGGTCACAAGTACGCTGCACCTGCTGCCAAGGGAATGCAGTCGAGATGGATGGCGGATTCTGTAAGAGATGAGTGTGATAAGAACGATGACACTGCAGATACAATACAGACAAAGGATGCGTGGGAGGGTGAGTCTGGACAATGTAATGATAATATGACTGTAGATTGAACAAATGATATAAATCACCTGAGCAGGCAGTATGGGCTTGTCAATCAAAGCAGAGTTGTAAAAAGAGATTCTGAAACATACAATTTCCAGTAGAGACTGTGATGAGTTATTCTCACACTGTAACACTGTACGTCTTGTGTTTTTATGTTAATATTTAAGTAGCCTATATTTAACACTTTAGAACTGAAAGGACAAAGGTTTGGTTTTAGTTCAGCTCTTTTCTTTTGTTTTACTGCTGCTTTGGATTTATTGCTATGGAGAAGCACCTGTTCCTGTTGATTATTCATTCTTGTATATAAAGTGTAAGACTTCATGTTACATCCTTGTTTAGTAGTGTTTGCGTTTTTGTCAAGTTTTGTTAAGTTTGCCCTTTTTCTTGGCGTGTCATCTGTGCCATAGCGCTGCAGACCAGTCTTAATCAAACTTTTTTATGCAAAAATAATATTTGTTGTAGTTTCTGTTCAATGCTACTCAGCGACCTCTGCTTAGAACCCTGGTAATTAAGAAAGGGCTCTTTGCTTCTAGAAAAATAAGGTTAAAACTTAAAATTTTAGAAGTTTACTCAACTTCTTAAAATTTAGATGAAATAAGGCTACCTTCAGCAGATTTTGAGTTTCTCACAGTTATGTTTGATTAACGTTTCCTAAGTTGAGAAAACTCAAAAATTTAAGTTAAACAACTTTTTTTTTATAACAGTGTACAGAATACTGTATGTAAAAGCATATTGACCATACACCGTGTCTTTGTGTTAGATAATGTACTATACTAATTTATAGAACTGACTACCTTTTAAACTTACCATTATTGACCACAAAAAATGTAAATATATATCAATATTAAACATTATTGCGCCGAGTTTTTCAACGAAATGGAATGTTTGTTTGATCGAATTAATTAAGCGCTAATAATTAGCCAAAGAGTCATAAAATGTTATAAAATTAATGAATTTAAAACAAAGAGCAAAATAAGATCATTTAACAATGAACATAGAAATATTACATTTGTTTGCCTGCGTCTTTGTGACTGGAGAGCATTAGTGAATGTGAAAGATAGCAATACTAGTACATTTTGAACTATATATATATTTTGTATGTAGTCCTCATGAGAAACAAACATAAATCACACAGAATGGAGTGTGTGAAAATCTAAAATAGCAGAAAGTTTTCTGTTGGTGTAGGGCAATAGAAAATACAGTTTTACCTCTATGCACTTTGTGTCCTTTGATTAAGGTGGTGGAAATTGGAATAGGAACTGAATTTGCCTGTACAGATCTTTATTTGATCCTAATTGGGTCCTTGAAGATGGTCCACACCACTGCTTCATCACAGGAGGGGTGGTCAGGAGCCATTGTGGCAGTAGAACACTAAGATCCAGCCCCTTTAACAGCTGATGCATAGAAAGGACTCCGTAGCTTTCGGACTTTGTCCTAGCGGTGAAATAAAAAAGTAAGACAACCAAATATAATATGCATAATATATAGCATCACAAGCAATACAATGACAAAGTGCTTCTGTGAACCATTCGGCCAGACAAAAAGTCCTTTTCTATGAAGTGACTTCACGATTATCTGAACCGAGCAGGTTCCTGTTAGTCAACAAAGCAAATACACGAACCTGCAGCATCTGCGCGGGAAGTCCACGAGAATTCGATTGCTTGCAATTCTATTGAAATGACTTTTTTTGCCAAATAAGCGTAAATATGGACTTTATAAACAGTATTGCTATTATTAGCATATAAAATACTTTTTGACAAGGGATGTTAAGAGGGCATATGATGTGCTAAAAAAATACATTTGTTTAAAGTTTGTTAGGTTTAAAACACATTATTATCCACATGCTTATATTATACATG
Source organism: Puntigrus tetrazona (assembly GCF_018831695.1). NCBI lineage: Eukaryota > Metazoa > Chordata > Actinopteri > Cypriniformes > Cyprinidae > Puntigrus > Puntigrus tetrazona. Next base: position 15,638,715 of record NC_056715.1, on the reverse strand, counting down.
AGTATATTGTTGTTGCACCTCTAAGCTCCGCCTTCCTATAACGTCTGAGAGCGAGATGAAAGAGTCTGATTAGCCAGCTATTCAGTGTGTTGTGTTGGCCAAATCGCTGGCCCAGCGTGACAGAAATGTTACGGCCCTTAGCATGCTGTGATGCTCTGTCTCGGCACAGTGATACAAAAACAACAAAGTATAAAACCTCTCATAAACAAGGCATTTGTTACATCCAGTAGGGACATAAATAGTGGTTAGAATGACTTATACTGTCTTTTTAACGGTTAAAAAACTGTCAAAATGCTAGAGTAAACCTGTTAAAATGGTTAATGGTAAATTCTGTAAAATTTACCATAAAAAAATATAAACTGACATTCCCAAATTCCCTGCACTGCATTTCCAGGTTGCATTTGAATTTGATTATTTGTCTTTGAAATAAATATGTTTCTCTTGGTTTTTGTATCAATTATGTTTATTAGGGCTGTATATTTACATGTAATGTTGTTAAATGAATATTTGTGCATGTTTTTATTGCAAGATGGTGTTTAGTGTTTGTGTAGACCCAAACACTTGAAGCTTCTATATATGTTCATATTACATTATATTAAGTCATTACAGTTTATCATCAGAAATGAGTGATATTAACTGTAAAGTTAACTTAAACCGTAAAAACAAAAATGTTATTTACCGTATTTTTTTATGGGGTTTTATATGCAAACCTCAGCTGCCAATTTTTACCGTAAAATTAAAAACATTTTACAGTGCATTTTTTCCGCTTAAGAATATGTCTGAGAAAAAGAGGTTTAAGACACAGTCTATTACGCTTTAGAGATTGTCTCTATGCACTAACAGCTTGTAACACTCCAAAGATCATGACACAATCATCATGCAAATGCAGGCAAAAATATATAGTTATTTATATTGTTAAGCTGATGTCTGGATAGAACAATTACTTTACCTTTTCTTGGTATTTTGAAGATAATCAGTGAAGCTTTCCCAGACCGTGGGGATCTGCTTTTCCTTTTCTTTGTCCTTTTTAGCGCCTTCTGAAGAGTAAAGACAGGTAAAATTTATCAACCTTATTTGTATTTGTGTTTAACATCAGTTACAGGTTAGATGACTACCATAGAAAATCAGAGCTAAAGTTTATAGAAGTATGAGCATTACATTTTAGATGTCTCATGGCACTGGAATTACGATTATAATTAGATAACCACAATTGCGTGGCAAGCACTTTCTCAATAGACATCATCAGCCTTCAGGGTAGACAGGGTTTAGCCATGCCAAAAAAATGTTTTTACATGAAATTAAATTAATTACATTTTTATTAAATTAGATATTATTTTAGATAGCGTTAAAACATTTCTTATTATCATATTATTGTTTAAATATATATATATATATATATATATATATATATATATATATATATATATATATATATATATATATTTAAAATAATAATAATGAAAATGAAGAAATGTATATATATATATATATATATATATATATATATATATATATATATATATATATATATATATAAAGACACAATAAACGAATATGGCAAAACTGAATATTTTCTAAATACATTGTTATACTGCCCTTTTTGTGGATGGGCCTTATAAATGCAACTCACGATGAAAAAGCCCAGCACAGCTAAGCCGTCTTGCACTTTTGTTGCGGTGCTGTCATTAAGATCACTTCCGACACAATGTGCATCTGCGTGAAATGTGACACGTGAGTCTCAGTATAAATGCTAAAAGCTCTATAGTCCCCACTGTTTTTAGTGCGATTGCATCATCTCTGACCTCTAGAGGCGATCTCGTCCGTTCAGAGAGTGCTCGGATCGGATAATTTCAGGTCCTTTTCACCCCAGTGGAAGTGAACTGCAAGGCGGTGTGTGCTTCAGACCTCCTCCTCGAATTCCCACAGCTCCTGCCTTCAGCATACATTCAACTGTGGAGAAACATGGAGGAGGCGTGTAAGACAACGGAGTGCGTTTATGCGCATCGCTGAGCTATACTCCTGATCGCACCTGTGTCGTTATTCACTCAGCGCATCTTCATGGTGTGTGGAACACCAAAGTTAATCAGGTCAAAAGATCCCAGCTCTTGGTTTTTATGGCTTTCTGGCATGAGATTGTTGTTTGATTGGAGACTGTTTATATACCCATCACAATGGGGATGTTTCTTTACCCAATTTGGGAGAGTTTTCTTTAAAAAAAAAAAAAAAAAAAAATAAAATAATATAAGTACATCATTTATTTATATTGGATTTTTATTCATAATTCAATAATTCATTGATTAAATAGCAAAATCATATACATACTATAATGAATATGAATTTAAAAGAATTGAAGCATACGTTCAATGCCTTTTTAAACATAGATACATGTAACTTCTCTATGTTAACCTTTAATACTACACTAATAATAATATAAGTAATATAAAAAATTACTGTAGTCATTGAGGGCCATAATTGTACACCAATAGTGTTTTAATAGAAAGATCTTCTTAAAATGCTCCTCAAATGATACTGTAAATGCCATAGTGAAAAAAAAATTCCACCAAAATTTCAGCCTTTTATACCAGAAACGGCTTTCTGTTTTGGCGTGAGACTTACGTGGGCAGCGTGAAAAAAGTGACGTGTGTTAAGATGAAAGATGCATTTACTGCAGAAGAATTAAATGGGGAAAAATGTAGATCAAGAATCGTTTGGAATCGGATCAGATAGCGAAGTGCCTGAGATATTATACACACACACACACACACACACACACACAGACACACACACACACATATATGAGTACTGTTGCTCACCACAGCCAAAGTAGCACCAATCTAAAATACATTTGAAAGAGAAAGAAAACACCTGCTTTAGACTCTTCTTTACTGGGTTGAGTGAAAAGTGAGTGGCAAAATAAGAATTAACTAAGCTTTTCCAGTAGATTTTGCCTGATCTCTTTATAGCCCTGCACGTTATTTTTCCGAATAAAATCATGAAGTGAATATTTCTGTCATTTACAACCCGACTAAAAAGGCTGATACAACCAACACAGAAGAAAGTAGAAAATGCTCACTTTTTGCCATGCTGAATTCTGACAATAAAATGGTGACCGTTACACATTATCACGAGGAAGCGTCTGCTGGTTGGAAATAAGCACTTTTAGCATAGTTCTATAAATCAGAAGATCTGACTGCGTTACATTACCCTTCATTCTCAACGCTTGTTTTATTTATTGGAAATGTTGAGAAAACATGATCTTTAGGTAGCCACCAGCTTACCATTGCACAGATTACGGACCGCAGTGCAGCAAGGTTGGGATTACTCAGCTGTAGATTTGCCTTTGAATGTTTATGTCGACTGATCCATGAGTGAAAAAAATTCCTGTAAAAGAAAATGGTTTTGGTCACACATTCCACACACACACACACACACACACACACACACACACACATATATATATATATATATATATGCATATAGTATATATCATTTTTACATTTAATTCAATGTTTTTATTCCTTTTCATTTTATTTGTACAGTTTATTGTAATTTCTGAGTTAAGTCGTAACAAACACTGCTGTTTGCATTTCATGACTAGAAACCCAAGAAGCCAGGCGTTCCACACTGGTAGTTTTCACACCTTAAAGATGTGGCTGTACATGACAAGAAGAGCAGTTGTTAGTCACTCGTTTTTTTGTTGAGGAACATTTGTTTTGCATCCTCATTGGGGTGTAGCGTGTCCTTTTCTGCATTTTGTTGATTTCCCATCATGGAAATATGTCAAATTAAAGTGTACTGATTATGTCATAATTTACTTGCCCTCAAGTTGTATTGTAAATAGTTGCTGGTTCTCTTTGACTTTATAAATATCTTGTTTCTGTTCAGCAGAATAAAGAAATTCACAGATGTATCTTTTTATTCACATACTCATAAATTTACATTTTCTTTAAATAATTGACCTGAACATTTGTTGGCTGTTGTTAATATATATAAGTTACTCCTTATACAACGCCTTGCAAAGTATTCAAAAAATGTTTTCACATTTGTTATGTTGCAACCATATATTAAGTGCTTTACTTTTTCCCCAAATCAATCTTCACTTCACAAATTCTTTCATTATGGATAAGGAAGGTTGACACACACATGATTTTGTAGACTTTTTTTTTTTTTTTAAGTTTTTTAAACCTGTTTCTACAGGCAGTTGTTGTTTTGACCTCAGGACTCAGTGATGTATGTCACGGGTTAACTTCACTTGAAGTGTAATAACATCTTCAAGCAATATGATCATTTTTCAGCTTATTGCAACTAATGCAATGGAATTAAGTTTATTTGTTTGGGTTTTTGCTTTGCCATCGCCGGTGTATGGTGTGTAGAATGACGTTGTGAAAAAGTATTTTAAGATAAGGCAGCAAAAAATGAAGAAGTATGAATCTTTTGCAAGGCACCGTACGCATTCAAATGCTTGGGTTGAGTGAGGTTTTATGTTTTAAAGAAAGTCTTACATTCCCCAAAGAAAGACTGCATTTATTTGATCAAAATACAGTCAAAAAGCAGTAATATTGTAAAAGTACCTAATGAGATCATTTGCACGCCATATTTATTTATTCATTTAATACGACCTGTAGAAATCACCTTTGAAGTGCCATTAAATGGTAAATATTAATGAATTGGCATTTCCTGGCTTATACTTAAGATCAGTTGTCCGCTCCTCATCAAAGGCCTCAGAGTCAAAGTCACCGATCTTGAGAGTCAAATGAACGGGCCTACAGATGAATGGTTGAATGGTAGTCTGTAGTTCCTCTGTTTCACCAAGAGGCGTGTTGTGAAGAAGAATGCTGAGCAGTTCAGAGCAGAGTGTTCACAATCCTGAAGGTGAAAGCGGATGACAAAAAAAAATATGCAAATTAAAACTCAACCTAAAACTATGCTGACAAAGTACATCAATTATATAAGTGAATAAAAAGTATGAAATATATTCATAATGTGATTATTCTGCATTGTTTTGAACAGATGTAGAACCTTGCTAGTAGAAGAAACCGCTCAGTACATCAGAATTCCACCTAAAAACAAACAAACATTTGAAAATTTAATCCAAAAAACACTGAGAGCGAGTATGCAATAAATAATAGTGTTTGGATCAATAAGCTAAAATTAACTTCTCGAATTATTTAAGAGTGTGTATTATACCTGGCTGGCAGACTGTTTCACAGATCACAGGACAAATGTAACTTAGTAGAACAATCCTGGAAGAAGAAGATCAGAGGTTTTTGGGGTTTTGTAGGATTAGCATTCCGCCTGGTAGCTGTTGGAGTCTAAATGTGGAGAACTCCTCGGGCTTGACCTGCGCGCAGGTTGCCAGATTAGTGACAACAGTAAGTGCACATGATGAAAAAGAGATTGAATATGTTGCATTTTTTCACCAATTGCTTAGCCAGAGGTGCTGAAATACAATTGGTAAACTTTATATACATCTGAATTTGCCATTATGATGTCATCTAGTGACATTTGCTTTACCAGTTTTAGCTACTTTCTGGCAACATAGTGGTGTTCAGGCGTCCACATACTTTTGGCTTTTATATGAATTTTGAGCTTATTCAGAAAGATGACCTGCTTACAGTGATTGCAGTGCGCTAACAGTCCCTTCCTCACAGGACATTTTGTCACAGATACACTTAGTGCTGAGAGGAAAGAGAGAGCAAATAGAGATACAGTAGTAAGCTACACCTGTGCTCTTTACTGGGAGGTTTATAAAATTGATCACACCATTGTAATGTTAAAAGTAGAACTTGGTTTAGAACTTGATTAATCAGGTTTAGAACTTGATTACGTTTAGAACTTCCGATTATTGTTGAATAATACTGACAGCTACAGCTGGGCTGTCTACACAAAATTCAATTCTTGTTTACATTGTAGCAGCACTGTTTCTTTAATGAAAGAATCAGATTCAGTGAGCAAGCATACGTGCTGAACAAACTCTGTCATGGCAATATTTAAAACAGCCCCAATTAAAAACCTTCTTAAGGTAATTGGGGACTGTAGCGTGTAAAGTAATGTAAGTGCAATGTGGTAGAAGCATTACCTCGCAGACTGAGCAAAGGGGCACAGAAAGAGCTGAGCTATACTCTGTATCCTTTGTGGAGACCAACTCTTCACTTCTCTAAATATTCCTCATTGTCAGTTTCTACAGAGAGGGAAAGTTCAAGAAAAACTCTTTATAAAGAGTGCTAAATGGATACTTTTATAAAACCACACAAAGCATTGATTCACTTCAGGAAGTCTTTAGTCACCCCTGGAGCCTTGTGAGCACTTTTTAATATAGAGGTATTTGCTATAATAGAGTTCTTTTGGACTGTTCAGCAAACACCCACCCACTTCTAGGAAGCTTGAAAGAGCCAGGACATTTTATCACTTAATTGGTTTATCTGAATAATATTTGTGTAATAATTTCAGATAAATCCAATATCTACCTAGGATACCCAGCACAATGTGAGTAAATTATGGGCTAATTAAAATTTTGGGTGAACTAACCCTTTAGGATAAGTGATAAGCTCAGCTATAAAGCAATCAGTCTGCTTAAGAACTTACTCTAACCCTTCACAGGGAGGACTGACGAGCGTCTGAATGATCATTTTTATTTTTGTCGGTCAAACAAATGAGACGGAGAAGTGAGCAATGTTGTAGACTTGAACTGAAAAATCATGTGTGTGACGTCTTTCCACGGTTAGACAACCTTCTGGAAGTTCATACCTATTTATATCGTACTTTATAACTAGTACCACCAGCATGGCAGACTGAGTTTTACAGTGATTTGTCACACAAAAAAAGCCACAAAATGGTATTTATCGTTTGAATTTGTTAAAAAATGCAAAATGTAAAGCTGAGACTTTGTTCCATAGAACATGATGTAGCATAAGCGTAACCCATTGGACATAACAGTAATGAAGAGTGTGGTATTTGCAAACTGTCAGTTAACAGGTGGTTCTGATTCTTCCTTTTTGTAATAACATGATAAGTATCTGGTTCCAATGAGGACACTAACTAGGGGGCACTTACAGCAGGGTTGTCAAATGCTGTTCCTAGAGTGCCACCTTCCAGCAGAGCTTAGGTCCTTAATACTTCCTATAATTCCTTAATACTCCGTCGTAATACAATCTTTCTATATCTGTTGGAACTGCCAGTTGTTGGTCAGCAAATCTGACATTATCTGCCTTTAACAGTCAGTCAAACCTCTAAAATGCTCACAGTCTTGAGACGATGATGCATAGACAGCATGGCAACTCCTCAATCCTTTCTAAACTTTGTTTGGTTGTAAATTTCATTCCTCTATTGTCAAAACACATCCTTAGAATATAATGCCAAAGTTCATAGTGTCTCTGATGGTAGTCACATTGGCTAACATCCACCTTGGAAAACCTCAACCAGCGGCCCCACAGAATTTCTGGCCTCATATATCTCTGCGGCACACAATGCAAGCAAACAAGCTTTCTTGCTCCTTTATCTCCAGTTGTCATTCTCTCTGACTCACGGCCGACTTGAGCAAGTATCAATCTCTCATCCCTCTTGTCCTTTGCTTGTTTCTGCTGCCAAGGTCACTTACTACTGAAACAGGATCAGCAACACTTCAGAAGCATACAGAGTCTATTCTCAGGATCTTGTAGAAGAGATCTTCAACTCAATTCTGTCACATCAGTGCATCACTTACTACTGGCTACTTTCCACCATATTTTAAGCATGCTTGGATGAACTCACAACACTTAACCTCGACATTTGTAACCTACTGTACAGACAGTACTGTGCTGTCAGCTTTTCTGTCAAGTTCTTAGATTTATGTTTGGCAGTCAACTCTAAGGTTTTCTGCAGAAAAGAATATGTGTCGAAAGTCACATGAGCTAATCACTGGGGCAGGGTTCGGTGTAGTCCTTTTATATTTTGTTAATGTACTGTATGCTTTCTAATGTTCTTTCTGTTCTGCTCTCGACTTATTTTTGGTCACGGCGGGTAGACACGTTTACCTAATTTATCTACTATTTAGCACTCTTCTTGCTTATGACCTTATTAAGCTTCATAGAGAAAGCATGCTGTAAATTGTATCCCACATGTCTACATTGAGTCTCACCATCTAGCATCAAAATGAATTACAAGCCACCCTGGTCACATGGCCATACTGTGCAATACAACACTTCTTTTGTGTCCCTTTTCTAAGGACATGTGGAAGGGCTAGTGGTGAAGGCATTTGGTGTTCACTTCATTTGGAATGCCTCTTAAAATCCTCAATGTGCCCTTCATAGGGAATGCGAAAATGGAGTTTGTTTACTCATCTTACAGCAGCTAGTTAAGAGAAAGCTAGTTGACATTTTGCCACTGGGAGATACAGTTGCTTTGGTCCTTTTTAGGTTGCAATAAAACTCAGATACGCGTTGGCACATTTTTGTGGCACAATTTTTGTGTTGATAGCAGACTTTAGGTTTCGGTGTTGGCCCAACAGTCTAGTACATGTAACACATACCATGTATTTAGGTTAGAGTATCAACAACATTCAACTAGAAAGGACTTAAGAGTGGTTTGAATATTTCGGCTGCTGTAGCTGTTCTGATATAGTAGCAGGCTATTTGGGGCAGTGTGTGACTTCATAGACTCACTGAGAGGCATCCACAGGACTTTGCATAGGACTTTGCAACAATGGCTCTTTTCCAAAGGCTTGAGATGCCAATTAACCCTGAGCCTATCGTGCCTAATACATAAATTTAGTAAGACCTCTAAATTATCAGAATGATCACAACCTTTAAAGCTATTATACACTATCTACCATGCGTTTCTTGTTTGATTAATGGTTGTACTACTTTGTAAATGCAAGGCTTTTAGTGTAATTGCAAAAAATCTACCTTTGGCTTTTGATGTTGCGAATTTTATAATGTACATTATAAGTATTAATGATTGATCAATTGTAGTAGTATTACAATTTATTAAAACCAAACATTCTCCAGGAACTTAAATAAGGTGTATTATTACAATTGAGTTACTTTATAATCGTACTTAAACGTCATGTTTCCAAGCTTTTTCATGTAAGCATACTCTAAAAATATTTTTTTAAGTAAAAACATAACACTGACTGTGAAGGCTATTTGAAGATTAATTCAGTAGTTACCTTCAACAGTACCTTCAACCATGGTCTCTTCACCTTCATCTCCAGTCTCTCATTATCTTCATCAGCAGTTTCCTCCTCCTCCTCATCTTCCTCTTCCTCTTCCTCACCTGGTACTCCCTCATCCTCTGCTGCTGTTTCATCTTCCTCCATTATCTGTTGTGCTGAATGTCTTCTTCTGCTAATCCTTCTTCCTCCTCCTCCTCTACCTCTTCATTTATTGTATTCCTCCTCTTCTTCCTCCTCTGCTGCTTCCTCTTCTTCTATTAATCCTTCTGCCACATCATCTTCCTCAATCGCTTCTCGTCCTCCTCTTCTTCTTCTTCTTCTTCTTTTCCTCTGTTACTCCTTCAGCACCGTCTTCCTCTGCTCCTTCTTCTGCCTCATTCTCATCCTGCGTCTTCGCTACCTCAAACTTCCTCTACTTCCCGATCTCCTACCGTGTCTTGTCTGCTTCTTCCAGATACATCTCCACCCTCCTCCTCATCAGCCCACCTCCTCTCTCCCCTCCAGTAGGGTCCAGAGCGTTCAGCTCATAAACTTCCCTCACTTCTCAGCCTTTCTTCAGCCTGCACAGAATCCCGAAAGGTCAGTGCAAAGCAGAGCTACAATAAGCTAACAGCCAGCTCATTGAAGCTACCATCTTGCAGTCCCTCCCCGTCAAACAGTTTAACAAAATATGTTTTGTATCCTCTAAACCAACGTTTTCTCAAGTACTTGGAAGGCATTCGCTGGATCCACGGAGAATTAAGAGAAAGGTAGCTGAGTGACGAAGAGAGAGGCTGGTCTCTGATATGCGGTCACATGTACAGTGCACCATTCAGAGATGGTGTAGAACAGAAGAACATACTGAGATGATTGACAGGGCCACATGCACAAGACACATGCCCTTTATTATACTTTGGCTATGTTGGAAAATGAGTTAAATAGAGGTGATCAGGAGTAATAGAATGCACAAACCAACAGGACCAACATTACACAAATATAGACCTAAAAAGTAAAGGCAGTCCCATTTTGACCTCCTTAGGCCTGGCTGGGTCTGGTGGGTAGGAAGCTATATAAAGAGGCGCTCAATAGTAGCAGTACACTGCATGATCTGACCTTCCAATAGATCACTCAGCCCGCTGAAACTCCATCCCTCGCTCTCGCTCACTCACTCACGCTTTCCCTATATCAGATTCCTTTTCTAAAGGTCACCTCTATACATCTTAATCACTGTATACCCTGTTATCTACTGCTGTATCTGCACCTGCTAAAAAAAATAAAATTACATTTTACTCACTCCTCATGGTTTTTGGTATAGATTTAGCTCTACTGAAGATGATGGTATCTCTAGACCAGTTTCTGTTCTAGCGACTTAAGTTTTTTTTTGTTTTTACCTAACATGGTAGCCACTTACTAACAGTTTTGGTTACCAACAATCTAAATATTTTTTCGTGTTGTTATTACTCTACAGAAAGTGAAGAAAAAGGAATGGTCTGCAGATTGGGCCAGGCACTCCATAACGCTAATCTTGTTGGACCGGAACCAAGATTCTGCTCGCTTGCTGGTGTGTTTGGGTTTGTTGTCTTGTTGAAACACCCATTTCAAGGGCATTTCATCTTCGGCATAAGGCAACATGACTTCTTTAAGTGTTTTAGTGTACTCAAAGTGATCCGTGGTATGAGAAACATCCCCATATCATGATGCTGATCTTCAGTGTACTGTGGCTTGAATTCAGTGTTTGATGGTCGTCTCACAAACTGTCTATGACCCCTAGACTCAAAAGAACAATCTTGCTTTCAGTCCACCAAATATTTCTCTTTAGGCCAGTCAATATGTTGCTATTATTTTGAACGCGCTTTTTTCCAATTATAGATTCAATTACACAGAATGCTGCTTTTCTATTACTCTACTACACCAACTAATAAAATATTTGCCATGTAGAAAACTAAATTTCTACCAAAAACCTAGTTAGTGATGTTGGACTGCTTATATTATTATTTTGAACGCAACTGTGTGTGTGTGTGTGTGTGTAATATATTTGAGGGTTTAAACCTCATACAAGTTTGGGACAACATTGGTATGATGTAAATGATGACAGAATTTCATTGTTTTATTTGTTATTGTTTTGTTTTTTTGGCCCTGATGCTAATCGACAGAGTTTGACTTTTATTGAACCCAAAACATTCCTTTAAGCTTGACTGCTGTGGCCAAACTAAAACACCAGCTGGTACTCTCTGGTGCTCCACGAGAATCTCTTTATTAAAATCATGCTGAAAACTATTTCTCACATGACTTTTAAAAAGAAAAAGCAGTTTCTATATCTGCTTGAAAAATCATCAGGAGTAGTGCTACATAATTTGGGGTCTTTTAATGACTTTGAATGACATTAAGAAGGAAATGTTGCAAGCCAGACTCGAACACTGTCTGTACAAACATCATGACCCGATGTACCAGAGTACATTTTTACACTGAGCAACAGCAGACCTTTTCAATACTTTTTGCAATCGTTTTTTTTCTTTGTTCCCCTTTTAATGATAAAATTATATGAGAAATGTCACAAACCAGACTTAAATGTGCATTGTCTATAAGAGCACCATGGCTCAATGCATTTGAGGTTTTACAATGGTTTCACATTTCTCAATACTTTTCAAAACTCTTGAACTCCACACACTGCTTGCATATCCAATAAGCACTAAAACTACAAAAACACTTCCCTCAAATCAGCTTATTCTTTCATAAGTAACAGATATTATTTAACATAACTGCTGTAGAAATGTAACAAACTTCAGTTTTGCATTCCGTCAGGTCTTGAACGTGAAGAATTTGTATGCATGTGCAAAAACCTGTCTGTCTTCAATGTGTGAAGAGCTTTGAGAACGATTTGTGAATGAGTGCATGCGCTAACCTCTAAGCTTTGGCTTTAAGCAATTCTCTTTTCTTTTTTTAATGACAGAAATGAGGAGGACAAATTTCTTAAGCCAAACTCAAACATTCATCATCTAGATGAGCAGCATGACTCAATGTGATGCGTCAGAGAGCATGTGATGATAATAAGTCTATATAACCGAGCTTTTACCACTTTTAATGACAAAAAAAAAGGATGGGAAACGTCACAAGCCAGACTCGAACATGCATCAGCGCCATCTGCTATTCTGGTATAAATGAGAAGCATCAAACATAGATAATGCGCAGAAAATAAAGTTGTGAACATCCGTTTTACAACAAAAAATATATTCACAGGATGTGCAGGCATTGAGGTTTTCCTTCTGTAAGAGGATCAAAACGTAATCTCACAAAATACCTTCAGATCTTTTTTTATCTGAAATTGTATTTATCTTTATTTTATTCTTAATAAAAGCAGCTAAATAGGAGAACTTGTGCTGCCATAATTATTGTGATTATGGGACATATCCCCACCTCCAGGAAAGGCTTAGGTATAAATCAATGCGTTTCTCATTTGCAAATGACCCCTTGAACATAAATTGAACGGCTGCATGCGAGTAACACACAACGGAAGCACGGAGAGGAAATGTTAAAGATGCAAATCACACATGAACGCTGGTTGCTGGATATAAGTAATGCTGCAGAGCAAACCTGAAGCAATGCACGTTCGCAAGCCACACAGCATACATCTATCTTTCAACTAGAGGTATCTGATGAAGTCGCCTCCATCTGCCTTCCTCCTTCAGTCGCTCTTTGTATACATGCACTGAATTTGATTACTATTGACTGCAGGCAGAAACTGTGGTCACTTCAAACCACCTTATTCTGCATGAGCAATACCACACACACACACACACACTTATCGTGGCAAGTGCAAAGCCGGCTGCATTTCGCTCTGTTTGAAACACATTACTTACTGCAGGGTTGCATTCAGAGTCCCACAGCCCGGTCCCATAGCCCCCAGAGCATTTATATGAGTCGCAAAGGTGTGTGTTGCGCGTGTGTATGTGCGTTTCTTCATTTTGATTTACCACTGTGAGCCCGTGGTGGCGAGAGTGACAGGACAAGTGTTTTTTTGGGTTTTTTTAGCGTTTAGCTCAGAGTGTTCATTGGCTGTCTAGTATGTGCAGCTTGATGTTTTTTTAAAAAGAAAAATGGTATATGGTATGAGTAATGATGAGGTAAGCGGTTGTTATAATGATGATGTTAGATGATGTTAGAAATGGCCGATATGCGAAAAGGGTTCGGCGGGGGGGCAGGGAACAATGTTGTCAGATGAGGACCAGAAGCGTAGGCGTCTGGTAATGGATCGTCGAGAGTGCGGCGGAGTCCCCTGAACGCGCATTTTCTCCTGGCTCTTGCTCCTGAGAAAGCGGAAACGCTTCGCTGCTGGAGGGGCTGGAGCGTGTGAGGGTTAATGTAACGGACAGATACACAGACAGAGGAGAGAGATGGGTCAGTGGAAGAGAAGAAATGATGATTCAGAGATTAAAAAACGGTTGCATTTATGATTCATGAAGAATGAAGCCCCCGAGGATCCCTTTTGAAGACTATTTTGGCCATGCAATATATAGAGTGAAACTTGGGAAAGTATTATTACTTGGAAAGCTGAGAAATGATAGACTGAAATTGGAAATTTGCAATGTTATTAGTTTATTGAGTGGACATCAGGAGGAAAAAATCTCCTGATGTCCACTCAAAAAAAAAAAAAAAAAAAGAGGTTGTAATTGTAGTAACCCTGTAAATAAATAAAGTCGCATGGCGCCCCCTAGTGGAAAAGACAGATAGCTGAAGCGCACTAATATAGTATACGCCAACTAAAATCTATTTAAATGAACGTGTTTAAACTTTTTTTTAGTGCAGACCTGAGGATGTTCAGTCGGTGTTGAAGCTGTTTTCTGACCTCGTTTAGAGGCCAAGACTCCAAAGTCACTTGATAACGGATGATATGATTCAAACACACTAGTGCAATTCGCAATCAATACTACAGCAATTTGGCCTAACTTACCATCACTTTCCCTGTTGATCTATTATGGTATCATTTTTAAGTCAAAGATAATGCACTTGTGATTTAAAGTTCACACAAAAATGCTGTCATTATTTACTTGTCCTCATGTCGTTCCAAACCGGTTTACTTTCTTTTTTTTTTATCTGTGGAACAAAATAGTAGCAGTGCTGGACAATGATTAATTGCACTTAACCACATCCAAAACAAAAGTTCTTGTGTACATAACATATGTTTACTACGTATATATTTATTAGGTATATACACAATACACACATGCATGTATCTATTTAATAAAAATAGATTATGTAAGGAATAACTGACAATGGGTGTGCATTATTTTTCAACAGCTGAGTCAATTATTCTGCTTATACTTATACTTAAAATTGCTATTGTGAGTAGGATTATTTCTTCCTTGTGTCATCCAACGCTTCCATTAATTCCAAACATCATGTTAGACCTAGTAATGGAGGTGTGAGAAGTTGATAGCAGTCTAACTTCTTCTAATGTGAGAGAAAGCATGTGAATTACCTCTGTGCGTCTGTTAATCTCTTAAAAGTGTTCAGCTAATGTCTCTAATGTTAAAACTGAAGCCAGTTTTCTTCACAAATAGCACCGTTGTTACCTTGCTTGTGAGAAGTCATGTTTTTATGTTATGGATAAGATCGTCGGAGTAGCGCTAATGTGTGCAAACTGTGCGCGTGTCTCTGAGGGAAAGAGAGAGAGTGGGAGACAGAGTATGTGCTTTCCGTAGCCTACATAATAAATACTTGTAAATAATAAATAATAATGTTGTAAGACCTTTTAAATAATAGAATCATTTAGTGTAGGGATATGGAACTGTAATGCGGTCAAGAGCTGCCTGGAACTACGTTCGCTATGCATTTCCCGGAAAATATTTGCCCACTTTAGAATATTCGTCAGCCAATCAGATTCAAGCATTCAACAGCCCCCATGGTATAAGTTCACATATTAATATATTAATAATATAAATGATGTGAACGACTCTAAATGATTCTAAATAAACACTGTATGTGTGTCTTTATATATACACGTAATAAATACACACTCACGCACATATTATGTATATAAAAACTTATTTTGGATGTGAATAATCACAATTAATCATTGCCCAGCACTAAAAGAAGATTTTTTGAACAATGTTAGTAACCAAAAGGTTTTGATAACATCGTCTTTAATTTTATAAGAGGTTAAAAAAAAAGACATAAAACAAAAAATCTTGAAATATCTTCCTCTTGTGTTCCACAGCAGAAAGATACATGAAGAGAGTAAAATACAAAAGAATTTAAATAGTTCTGGGATGGAATTGTGTTACTTGATGTGAACACTCACCTCGGCCGTTGGGGGCAGGTGAAAGAGTTGGGGACTGTATATGATTCTCCTCTGCGGAGTGATTGTTCATGGAGTCCAGACTGAGACGTGACTGTCTGGGGGGCAGCGGTGAGGGGGAAGGGGCGGTGCGCTCTCGGGACAGTCTATACATGAGGGGATCTCCGGCAGAGGGATGTCTGGAGCGCTTCGGATTCTCTCGCGTGGAGCGTCAGCCCGTTCTCGTTGACTGTCTTTCTTAGGTTTAATGAATTTTGCTATTGCTTTGGCTCCAGCCCAATGCCGGCTCCTGTGTTACAGTAAAACAAAAGCCACTAAATATTCTCTTGTACTAAAAGTTCCAAGTAAAAAGAAAAGAAAATTGACAAATAGGCCTAGAAGTACAGTCAATTAAGTCTTGATGAGTTCAGATTTCACAGATGCACTTACTTTTAGGAGTCGGGTCGTAGAACTTATACTGATCCATGATCTTCTCCTCTAATTTCTCCTTCTGTCGCCGTAAAGAATTAAGCTTATCACTGTAAAAGAAAACAATAAAAGCATGGCATTAGGACATTTTAACCACAAGCATCTTGATTAGTTTCCTCACAGGTTTTCTTCGATACCCCCACACCTCAAAAAAGTACCCCACATAATATTCATTTGAAGTAGTAGTTTTCACACAGATTTTTTTCTGATACTGTGATATACATGTGAGTGAAATACACTATTGAATAGGTTGGGGACTTAGTTCTATGTAGAAGTTGTTGCCTGGATGACGATATGTGAATGTGTCAATCCAAAGAAAGGTCCAATTATGACATATGTAAAAAAATAAATAAATTAAATAAAATAATAATAATAATAAATTAAACCTGCAGATGAATCATTCACAATAACATTGTGATCATTCACAATACTTACACGCATTTACAAAATTTTAATTCACCCAAAATTAAACTGAAATCTCAAAAGTATGACATTAATCAAAAGAGCCATTTTAAATCAACTAATATTTTCATTTGTATAGCTTCAACAGAGAAAGATTATATGCTTTACTGGGATCATATACCTAGTACCAGATTAGAAATCATTGATTAGAAATGATATAAAGACGTTGCTCACATGTATTGTTTCTGTTCTTCGTGGTAAAGTTCTTTGCTCTCCATGGTTCTCTCCAGCAGGGTTTGATTCTGTTGGCTCAGCATCTGGATCTGACTCAGTAGATGATGGTTTTCCTTCCAAGTTTCCTTTCAAACGGGTTAGCAGCTAAATTTGAGAGAAAGAAAGATATCTTAGCGCTAGCTGCTAAAACAATTAATTTCAAGGCCTGGAATCAATATCTAGTCTAGTCTCAGATGGTACAATACATCAGGCTTAGTCTTGGTTTCTCCGAAGAAGCAGATTGTGTATCTAGTTTCAGTTAACATCTTTTATAGGGTCTCTCTCACCTCACAGTGGTTGTCCAGTTTGGTCATTGAGATGTCCAGGCCCTGATGCTGCTCTTTCAGTTGGTCGTAACGCGCCTGCCAGCGGTTCAGTTCCAGCTGGGACTCATTCAGAGAGGTCTTCAGTTCTTTGGTCTGCAGTTGCAGGCTGTCGTACTCCTTCCCCATCTTAACGTGTGTCTGTGTCAGTCTGCAGGTACACAATCAGAAGCTTAGATAGTGTGTGTTGTATGTATGCGTTGCTTATTTTATCTAAAAAATGCATTTAACATAATGTGTAAAGGGTACAATGGGGCTAAAAGCACACTTTAAAGAGACAGTTAGCCCTGATCATGAATTACTTACCCTTACATAATTTCAAACCTCTAAGAAACCCATAACCCTTCCTTCATCTCCCAAACACGAATGAAGATATATGAGGTGAAATCCGAGACCTTTCTGACCATTTTCGTGCTCAGGTTTTATTGAGCGGGTCTAAATCAGAGCTCGGTGGCTCCAGCACTGCCCCTCCCACGAAACTATAAGAGCTATGTTAGATACTACAGCTACAGTTTGCCATCTAGCTATGCCTTTGTCACGTTACTTGGTTGCTACAATTTACAAAACAAGTCTCCTTATTTAAATCAAGCTGCTTCAGGAAGACAGTAGCTTTGCCGTGAGTGGGCGTGGTTTCAGCGCCGCGAGTGGACCTGCCCTAGCATTAGAAAGCAGATACCTTATTTTATTTACTTTGCGTTATTTCTTAGCAATTAAATTTGGCCAGCTGGTTAATAACACATTTTCCGAACTCAGAACACACATTCAATATTGACTTTACACAGACATTAAATGTGTCAGTTCCTTGCTGTCTAGGCAGAGTCAGAAAGCTCTATGATTGATGATTGATGATTGATTCCTTAAATTAGTGGGAAATGATAGCCGATTTACAAGGGTACACCTAAACCTGACCATAAGCCTAAAACAGATATTACCTGAAAAATGATCTCTCAGATCTGATTGGTTGATTGGAATGCTTTGTACTTTGTGAAATCATGCTCATGAACAGGAGACTCGCCAGTATTTATAACGATACATCAGCAATAATGTTTTGTATAACACATGCTGAAAACAATCACTTTAGCATAGTTTATACGATTTTCTTTTGTACAAAATATACTGTACCGTAATTAAAATAGTCATTTTGAAAAGTACAGAAAAGAAATATTGTAAATGAAAAAGTAAAGATTCTAAATGGATTAATGGAGATTTCAATTTAAAATAACTTTACAGTATTAACAATATACATCTGTGTATTTTTTTATGCATATATAAATACAGTCTATATATTGTAAATATATTGACATGTTTATACTTTTATATATTCATATACTTATATTATACATATATTTAATATATAAACGTAACTCTTTTCGTTTAATATATTGCATATTATTATTATTGTATTATTATTGTATTATTGCATATTATTGTATTTACTTCATTAATTTTATTTGATGGTTTCATTATAAATATTTGATTATCTCAGAGGTGGATACCCAAATTAATATATGATATTTACTTATATCTTAATTTAATCATGTCAGCCAGCTATTTCTTATAAATGTTCATTACTGTGCCTAAAGGTGAAGTTTTTGCAATATTTAGTGGTTTAAAAGAGAGGGCTCATTAAGACTTTAGCCACTCTGTTACCCTATAGTATAAAATAATTATGTAAATATAACATTTTATGACGAATGAACAATGCCTGACGATACAGTAAGTAACTAAAGTACTGTGCATCCATAAAAGTTGTTACTATTGCGCTAGTGCTGTAGCCTATTCCAGCCAGCAGAGGGCAGCACGTATTTAACATAAATCCTTTACCTCAGCGTGTTTTCAACCTAAAACTGACTTCCGAGTGTTTTGCTGATAAAGAGTCTCTAACCTGTCTACTTCTTCTCTCAAACTGCGGTTCTCTCCCAGGATAAGAGTGTTCTTGTGAATTTCCTCTCCCAGACTCTCTCTGTCCCTGTGTAGAGACGCCTCCAGTGCCTCCATAGCATCCTTCTTCTTCAGGAGATCTGTATATCTGCTCAACACAAACACACGCACAGTGATTACAACTAAACTTTTTCTCTTAAACACAATCAAGTCATATGGCTCAGGAGGAAATAGGTTCTCATTAAAACTCATGTACAGGATTTCCCCACTGAACTTCCAGGAAGTGAAGGAAGATGCTATATTTAATTCAATGTCATCGTCAATGAAAATAAGGCTGATAAGCAGATTAGACTAGCATCTCAAAAAAGACAATGTGGCCTATTGTATGTCCATCACATCCATCACAGCCTCATTTTCATTTCTGTCAAATTAAAGATGGCATCTATTTTGACAAATGTCCACTGGGGGGTTTACATTCACAATTCCCTCAGGGTTATGATGAAACTGACAATGCCAAATTAAATTAAATGCATCAAAAAAAATTTTAACAAATATTTTTTAAGTATACGCATACAGTACACATTTCTAAAATAATTAAATTTCTATACATTACATTCATATAATTTATAATATAAACATTTAATATATAAATATTTTATTCTGAAATGTATACATGCATGTGTGTGTATTTATATATACACATTATACACATACAAAGTAAACATACATATATTATGTAAAGAAAAACTTTTATTTTGGATTTCCTTTTAACTTTTGAACCAGAAAACTGCCTCAGCCCTTTTCTATTCACTTCCCATCACTTCTCCAAATTCTATTTCTCCATGACAGTTTTAATTATTTGTGGAGATGTTACATTATTTATTGAAAGGTTAACATGACTTAAAATCATAGGGGGCATTTCAAGTAAATTATTCAAGCCACGGGGGTTTCAGCTGACAAAAAAAAAAGCTAGGAAACCTGTTTCATATTCCAGCACTCCTCCAAAAACAGTTGTGTTGTAAATGGACGATGCTAATTTACATAAATAAAGTAATTAGGAAATGGAGTATGTGTGAGACATGTGGAGCGTTGGACACGGACGCTGAGGCCGGCGGACATTACAGCTGATTGGGGCCCTGACAGCCATCTGCTAAACCCCTCAGCTGAGGCCCCCAGAGACACACTGCTGCATTATTCATGAGGTAGAGAGATAAAAGAGCTGCAAAACTACATTAAGGCAAACAGAACCATGTTTTTCCTGTCGCTAACAAAAAGACGCAACTTTCCACATCGCACCATGGAAAAATGATTGTGACAGGCACGCGTGAGAGGATTAGTGTGTATTAGAGCAGGTTGTGCTCATTAATGTCTAACGTGTGTGGCTAAAAAATAAGGGACATTTTCCACTGGGGCCCACAAGAGGGTTGTTTCTTTAGCAACACCACTGAAATACAAACATTTAAAATTAGAAATACTCGGACAGGGAGATATATTGTAAATTAGAGCAAATTCAAAAGAGTTTTGAGAAATTCTATAAAACTCTTTATTCACAACCTAAAAATAATAATGATTTACAAATAAACGCATTTCTAGATTCACTAGAATTACCACGGTATCAGAGGAACAAAATAAATTATTATTAGCGGAAATTAGTATGGAAGAATTGAAAATAGCGGTAACAAGATTAAAGACAGGTAAATCCCAGGAGCAGACGGTTATTCTGGCGGAATGGTACAAAACGATGTTTGACCACTTGGCCCCGTCTTTATTAAAGGCATTAAATTGGGTAGTACAAAAAAGGGAAATCTTACCATCATGGAGGGAAGCAATAATTTCAGTTATACCAAAGGAGGGAAAAGATAGATTGGAATGTGGCAATTATCGACCAATTAGTGTTCTAAATGTTGACTACAAATTGTTTACCTCGATTTTAGCTAGGAGACTAGAAAAGATTCTTCCAGATCTCATTAATTTGGACCAAACAGGCTTCATCTGCCAAAGGCAAGCAACAGACAATATCAGAAGAACTCTGCATATACATAGTTTTATTTCAAATCATAAAGTGGAAGCTGCTTTTTTGAGTTTAGATGCAGAGAAAGCCTTCGACTCGGTGAGATGGGGTTTCCTATACAAAGTATTAGAAAAATTTGGATTTCATAAAAAAGTTATAGAAATAATTGAGACTCTATATGACAAACCATATGCAAGAATTAAAATCAATGGAAATGTATCTGACCCTTTTAATTTAGAGCGGGGCACAAGACAAGGATGCCCCATCTCACCACTACTTTTTGCCTTGTTCATCGAACCTTTAAGCCAATGGATAAGACAAAACCATGCAATTAAAGGGATAGACATGGGCTTTGGAGAGCATAAATTAGCTCTCTTTGCGGATGATATACTGATTTATATGAGCCAACCTACAAGGTCACTGCCTATTTTATTCAACTTTCTTAAGGGGTACGAAGCAATATCTGGTTATAAACTTAATGTCACAAAAACTCAAGTTTTAAAATTTAATTATAACCCACCTAGGCAAATTAAAGAGGAATTTGATCTAAAATGGGACACAAAGTCAATTAAGTATTTAGGAGTAAATATACCGGGTGATCTTTCTAAATTGTTTGATTTAAATTACAATCCCCTTCTTAAAAAAATTAAATCAGATCTACTCCGTTGGAACCTTATTCCACTCTACGGTTTAAGTTCAAGAGTTGATTCTGTACGGATGATAATTTTACCAAAACTTTTATATTTATTTCAAACGCTCCCAATAGAAGTACCAAATCAGAAGTTTATGGAATGGCATAAACTAATATCTAGATTTCTTTGGCAGGGTAAAAAACCAAGAGTAAGGTTTAAAACATTACAATTAAGTAAGGAAACTGGTGGGCTAGGTCTCCCATGCCTTCAAAAGTACTATTTTGCCGCTCAGTTAAGGCCACTTGTCTGTTGGTGTAGCCCAACATACTCAGCTAAATGGATTGAAATAGAAAAAGGGTTGATTGAAGAGTTTCCATTACCAGCTCTGGTTGCGGATAACAAATTAAGAACTAGAATTACTACGGAAACAAACCCATGGATTAATTTACCATTTAAAATCTGGCATCAAATTAAAAAAATGGGCAATTTGGAGGATGCAATGAGAATATTAAGATGGTGTGCATATGACACTGATTTTATTCGAATAGAATAGATGACCGTTTCAGAACATGGGTTAAGCTAGGTATTACAAATTATTATGTATTTTTTAACAAGGGTAAAATCCAAAGCTTTGAATCACTAAAGGAAAAGTATGGTCTTAACCAAAGTGATTTCTACAGATATCTTCAAGTAAGACATTATATTGAATGTAATATTAAATCAGAAATATTGAAGGCAGCAGAGACAGGAATAATAAAGGTGATCTTGTCAGTGTCTAAAGCTCATCCATGCAATAAGATTATTTCTAAATTATATAATGGATTCCTGCAAATTTTAGATGAGAACACATTATATGTCAGAGACAAATGGAAAACAGAAGGAAACCTGAATATTTCAGAGGATAACTGGCGGAAAATTTGTAAATCACAATGGGAATCTACAAGTTCAGCAACATGGAGAGAATTCTGTTGGAAGAATGTTATTCGTTTTTTTATTACACCTATCCAGAAACTTCATAGAGGAGATAGTACTGATTGTTGGAGACTATGTGGGAGAGGCGAGCTAGCCACTATCATTTTTTGGGCATGTCAAAAACTAACCCCTTATTGGCAAGAGATTAAAAACAATTTAGAAGCGTTTTTGAAATAGAGATAGATTTTAATTTTGAATCTTTGTATTTTGGTAATATTACTTTAAAAGGGGAACCAATAAGGATAAAAAGCTGTTGTTAATTCTGTTGGCAGCCAGTAAAAAAGGAATTACTAGAAAATGGTTAAAACCAGAACCACCTACAGTGGTAGAATGGATTGATATAGTGCATAATATATATGTCATGGAAAAATTATCGTTCTCAATAAAAACTCAAACAGAATTTTTTTCAGATTTGGTGCAAATGGATGGACTACATTAATCCAATACGCCCAGACTTTTCGTGAATTGTAATTGAACTTTGCTTTTTTAACAAATTACCTGAATAAGCCACACACTAGAGCTCCCCATGTTCTGTTGTATATAGTTAAGTGGAAAATACATCACATTTGCAATATTTGAGAAATTATTATATTTTTATTTCTAAGGTCCAGGGGCATACTCTGTATCTGTATTTCAAACTATTATTTTTACGTCAGTGAAATTGTATGTCTGTTGAATTGTCTTTGAATCTGTATGTATTTTCTATCTGAAAAGAAAAATAAAAATTTAAAAAAAAGAAATACAAACATTTGAAAACGACATCGCAAGTCAGGCCTTAATGCCTAAAAATGTTATCGAAAACATTTGCATATAGTTAAAAATAACACTGGTCCCGAAAGCCTCCGCTTACAAGTAAAGAGTAAGAACTAAGAAGACTAAGACAAGAACTAAACACTGACCGTTTCTTTTTATAGTGATAGTTCGCTCAAAATTGAATATTGTTGGGTGAACTATCCCTTTAAATGCCCCTGTCAGCGGGTCATTGTGGCGTCTCCGCTTAGACCAGACATTCATTACAGTTCATTATCCTAATGTTACACAACCTCTTTTGGCAGACAAAGATATATAAGCCGCCACCTATTGAAGAGGTCAATATCTCAACAAATGTCAACCACTGCAGAAGACAGGGCTAAAAGTGAATGAATATTGAGAGGACTGATTGAGTTGGAAAAGAACTGACTTGCTCTCCATTGTTCTGTGTTCTTGCTCCAGAGCTCTCTGGTTGCCCTTCAGTTCTGCGTGTCGGGTCATGAGCTGCTCATACTCGGTCTCTTGTCTTTCGTGCACGGCAAGCAGGCGCTCGTGGTCCTGAGTGACCCGGTCGCGGGCCGCACACGCTTCCTCGCGCTGTTTCTGAAGAGACTCGGCCTCCGACTCCAGAGTTTGGAGCTGGGCCTGTAGAGCTCCGTACTGAGCCATGAGAGATGAGCTCTGGGAGCTTAGTGTCGAATTTTCCACCTGTACAAAAAAAAAGTAAAAATTGGACATGATTGATTCGGTGTTGCATATTTTAAGCATTCGTAATCACTCACAAAAAAAAAAAAAAAAAAGTAACAATTTTTTTCGTAAAAATTATTAAAAATATAAAATAAAATAAAAAAATTATAATAAAATATAAATTAAATAAATCTTTGCATTACTTGTATTATAGAATTTCATGGGGGTTTGGAACATGACACTTAAATAATAAATAAATAACACAATTTTATCACTTTAATCTTGAAAAGCAGCTGCCTTTCTTGCTTTATGGGTTAGAGGTGAACAGTTGAACATGCTGTTCTCATTCTGGAATTGTCAATCCTCCTCAAAAGAAAACCACCTGTCATTGATTTAGTCCTTAAGGTCACAAAATTGCTTTCTCGTGTCACTAAAGGCCCTTACACAACCGAAAAACAGAAAAGGCTTCCTCACCTGTTCTCTTACGGTATTTGCTGGCCCTGCTTAGCAGTGATCATGTCAATCATTTCTACTTGTCTGACAATGTCACATATTTTTGGAGATCAAAAAGTACTGATCAGCTGTACAATTTCGAAATCCCTTGATTTCCTAATGGACCATGTGCAGGACAATTTCCAAATGTGTAAACGCCAAATTGCACAGATAATTACATTGAGTCATTGCAGACCATTATTCATAGTCCATGTTAATTTTAAACTACTAATTAGAAGGCACATGTTAGAAAAGTAAGAATACAATGTTTTTGTACCTGCAGTTTAGCGGTCTCTTTATGAAGAGAGGTGTTGTGCTCTTGTAAGGAAGCCGCCTGTTTCTGTAGAGCTAGTGTTTGTGCGTTGAGCTGCGCATTTTGGGAGCCCAACTGCTTCAGCTGCTCCTTTAGAAGATTTTTCTCTGTCTGCAGGGCAGCGTTCTGGGGAAGTCACAGTTGGATGTTAATAGGCAAACAAACCAGTGAGTATTCAAAGTCTTTGAGTTTAATTTAAAGGGAAATCTGCAAGGCTGAAAGTAAATATGCCAATGTCTTACATTCTTCTCAACATCGATTAGATGGTCTTTCAGCTTGAGTAGCTCGGCTGTGGTCTCCCTATGCTCAGTCTCCCATTTCTCTTTATTTGGGCTGGATCTATCCTGCCCCAACGACTGCTGGGACATCTCAGAGTGAGCCGCCTCTTCCTCTTGCCTTTGCTTGAGGGCCTCCAGGTTCTTTTTCACCTGACGAGAAAATTGGGTCTGATATAAGACATAACATTTCCTTTCGCTTTTACCCCCAGCTTTCTTTGTTTTGACATGTACGTGCATGTTTGTGGTTTGAGAAAGCGTCAACATACAGTGCTGAGTTCAGTGCGAAGTTGCTGGTTTAAGCTGCTGCTCTCCTCCAGCCGAGACTCCAGGCCCTGGATCTTCTCCTCTCTCAGCTCCAGAGTCTTCTTAAGTGCCGATTCAATCTTTGTCTCTAGGATCTTATATTTACTGAAAGATGCGAAAGTGGAACGTCAGTATGTTACAATGTTCAACCTGATCTAATAAATCTGATAAATGAAATGCAGCAAGATATCAATCATTACATCAGCCTAAGCAATTTACAGTTCTTTAATTACCCTTGTTTCAGATATAAAACACTCGGAACAACCCTAAACAACATGTACACTCTAAACAAACATTTAGCATGACAAATAACTGTGTGAAAATGGTTAATATTAACTTTTACGCATTTTACAACTGGCCCTTAGTTGTGACAGTGCTCTACTGAAGCTTTTTCTATCAAGACCATTTCTAATTCAACTGTAATCTTGTAAAGATATGGCAAACGTAAAAAATTTTTAGGTCAATAATTTTTTTTTCATCTAATTTTACTTCAGCTTTCAACAAAACCAATAGTTAACAAAATCAATGCTGCAATAGTAAAAATAGACAATTTTATAATCATTCATAAGCAGAAACATATGCGCGCACGCACTCCCACAGACACTCTCTTGGATGGATTACTAAGCACAGTGGAATGTGACTGTTAGTAGTAAATGTCTTCAAACATTAAGTGATTAGCGACTGCTAGGGTTTTATGACACTATTAGCTCATGAGAAATGTTCCAGCACACATTAAGTCACATTTGATTCTTTTGATCTAAGTTACAAATACATGCCACTTGTCACACTCACAGCAATAAAGGGTTAGAGGAGGGGGAGAGAGGGAGAGAGTCTACTTCCTTATAGAGAAAGATGAATACTTCACTATTGAGCCCTCGACAGGGAACATTCCAGTGAAAACTAATCAAACTGGAGTCAGGCCTGTAATCACTTCATTCTGTGGCCCCAATACGAAAGAAATGATTATAAACACACCACCACACACAGCAAACCTCCATCTCACCACAATAATGTGAACACTGCAACACACTAACTATAGTAAAGATAGCATGCACTTTGACTCAGATTATAAAGGTAATAAATAGTATTGGGGAAACACTACTTTTCAAAATTCTTACATTATTGCTTAACTCTCCTAATAAAACTAATTTATTACATTGGTAGTAGTAGTATGTTAGTTTTATATTATATATATTATTTATATTATAGTCTTCTGCTTTAAACTGTTCAGTGCTTTGATGCAACCTGTTTTGTAAAAAGCGCTATATAAATAAAAATGATTGATTGATTTTACACTTTCTTTTTGTTTACGGTCTACATCCAAAATGTAATGTGCTACTTTATCCTCACAAAAATTGATTTTAATGTATGTATATGACATGGTAGTAACAGACAGGGTGGAGACAAATGGTGGGGGTGTATAGTATTTGAGACATAATAAATAAATACATATACATCTTTAGCAACACCTCACCTGCTACACCTTTCAGAGGGCAGCGTTCACATAAAACAAACAAGACATTTTATAGAATCTTATAACATTTTGTACTTACAAACTAGCAGTGACGACATAATTTTCTTAATAACAAATCTCACTCACTTGTCCTCACAGCTGTGTTCTTCCTGTAAGAGTTTTTCTCTGTTCAAGCCGATCTTCTCCAGCTCGTGGCTCAGCTTCTCCAGTTCATTACACTGCTGCTGGACCCTCAGTTTCTCATTCACCAGCTCCTGCTCAACAAAATATGACCATATGTTTATTCAAAATGTCATAACTTGATGACATATGTAAATAAACATAATTGGTCTCTGTTGACAAATGACACACTTCTCCAATGATTTAGTCCACTTAAATCCTGCCCCCTATTTTAAAATCAACAGATAACATCAGATATATGAGATAATGAGAAGGCAGGTTAGTTCAGATTGCAAAATGTGTGATGCAACTATTACCTAAATAATGTTGCTTATTAGCATGCCTATTATTAACCTGTTGGCTGTTTATTACTACTTACACAACACCTACTCTGCATACCATATGTACCTCAACAAAACAACTAGCTTGCTATCAATATGCAGCACATTAGGAGTTTATTTATTATTTATTAATAGCAAGAATTGGACCTTAAATTAAAACGTGACCAAGATTTATTTCTTCCTTATGGATAATCTTAAAATTAACACATTTGACTTGTACTAAGTGTCTCATACCTCTCTTAGTGTGGCCAGAGTCTTCTTATCAATGGTGGCTTGTTTTTGCAAGTCTTTGTTCTCTCTCTCCAGCTCTTTAAGTCTCCCTGCAGCCTCTTTAAGGCGGCCCAACTCTTTAATGAGAGCCGTGCTTTCTTTCTCCATGCTGGCCAGCCTGAGGCAGTTCTCTTCCAGCGCGGTCTCCTTCACCTCCAGCTGCTGCCTCAACCGTCGTGTCTCCTTCTCCAGCTGCTTCTTCTCCTTCTCTACCTGGCCCAGTTCCTGCTCCATTCCTCTCTTCTCTTTCTCCACTGCTTCCGCCCATGTCACAGTCTGCCTCAAGCCCTCTAACTCTCGCCTCAAATCTCTCATCTCCGTCTCACTCTGCTTCAGCTCACCCTCTAGACCCTGAATCTTTGTAGCACTGTTGTCAAGGGTCTGCTGGAGCCGTTGGTTTTCCTGACTCAGACTGTTGCAGTTTTTCTCCAGTCTTTCGCTTCTCTTGGCCTGGGAGCGGAGCTCCTCCAGCGTGCGGCACATCTCCTCATGTTCCCTCTCCAGTTCGCCGTGTTCCTGCTGTAGCTGAGCCAGGCGAGTGGCAGTCGGTCGCAGGGTCTCCAAGGCACGTCGCTGCTCCAGGTTCTCCTCCTCAAGTTGCTGGTGATCCTTCTCCAGAACAGCCAAGCGTAGGCTGGCATTCTGCGCCGTGTCAGCCAGCTTCTTCAGTCGCCGATTGTCTTGTTCCAGGGTAGAGTTCTCACGCTCCAAGGCCTCGGCGCGCTCACTGCCAATCTTCAAGGAGGCGGCTTCCCTCTGTAGCTGCTCTCGGACTCGCTCCAGACGTGTTACCTCTCTTTCCATCTCCTCACAGCGCTCTCCTCTTTCACGGATAGAGTCAAGCTCTTTAGACGCCTGCCGTTTCTCAGCCTCCAGGCGTGCCATTTTACTGCCTGTTTCAGAGATGGTCTGGTGGAGAACACGGTTTTCTGTCTCAACCTCCCTCACACGAGCCTCGCTGTTTACCTGAGCACGTTTCCTGAGGGAGTTCACGGCCTGGGTCAAGTGCTCTTTCTCCTGCTCCAACTCTGAGATCTAATAGGCCACACACACACATACAAATAAACATAATTTATGAATGAATAGTTCATATAATGTTCTGACCATCATGGGCTTGCTTTCTTTCTTTCTTTAAATGTTCACCTGTCTGTCTTTATCTGCCTGGATTGTCTCTAGAGTTTTTTCCATTCTCTGTTTGTCCTTCAGCAGCTCCTCTCCAAGGTTCTCCATGTCCTGAGTTGTCTGTTTCTCCTGGTCCAACTGGGACTGCAGACGCTCCAACTAAAACACACAAGGCAGAAGAGGTCTCATCAGCATTCAATAGTCTGGCTCTTAGTTAACATTCAAAGGAAATGCAGGAATTTGATGTACCTTCTTGCTAAGGCTCTGATTCTCCCTTTCCAGTTCCAGTGAGTGCAGCTGACCTTCTTCCATGTTAATGGAGGCCTCTCTCAACTCCTGGATGGTGCTCTGAAGACACTGGTTCTCCTTCTCCAGCTTTAACAATCGGCTGGATGCGCTCTCGTTCAGCTCAAACACAAATGACTTACGGGCTGTAGTAGTGGATGACCAAAAAAAGAAATGTAGCTCTTCATAAGTAAGACTTTATGAAGACCATAAAGAACCATACCATCTAATGGGAAATGGGCATCTGATGTCACCTTTAATACTTTGCATATGCTGTATTTGTATTTATGGGTAGTACTTTAGAATAGGGAACACTTATTAACTTTCAACACAACATTTCCCCTCAATAAATTCCTAATTTGTTGCTTATTATTGGTTAGTAAGGTAGTTGGTAAGTTCTTGGGTAGGGCTAGGGATATAGAATAAGGTCATCTTGAATAAGGCATTAATATGTGCATAACTAGAACTAATAAATGTCTAATATTGTAATAATATGCATGCTAATAAGTAACTAGTTCAAATAGTTTCAACTAGACCCTGAAATAAAGTGTTAAATATGTATTTATACATTGAGCAGTCCGAGTATACACACCTAACGGCTTACAAACAGCCTGAGGGTAGAGAAATTTCAGGAACAATAATTTTTTTTTAAATCAACGTTGACTTAGTGCTTAACAACTCTAAAAATCTCCCATTTGTGCCAGCTTAATATTTTTAGAAACTTCACATTGAAAAAGCTCTATTAGTAGCAAATAAGCGTTTGTTCACTTTGCATGAACAAAACGGCAAGATTTTCTGTTGGCAACGTATTTGCATTAGGATGGGTTCTTAAACAAGCAACAACCAGAAAATAGGCCATCAGCACATGACCCAATTTTCATTCTTAATGCTGTTTTCTAAACCAGTCAGTGTTGGGTTTACATTAAAAACACAAATTTTTAGTTTAAGAGTGAAGAGACTGTCTCAAAAGGTTTTAAACTGAGCTTCTGTGTGGTGGACTCACCCTCATTGACCTCATTGTTCTTGGCTAATTGCTCCAGTTCCCAGCCAAGGTGAGCCGACTCATTCATGCTTTGCTTCTGAGAGATCTCCAGCAACATGTTCTCCTCCAGCAACTCCTCTAGACGTTTCTTATCACTGTCCCTGTCCTAAACCACACACAAAACCAGAAAAATCATATACTTAGTGCAGTAAAAAGGAGTATTCATTCATAGATTCAATCTGATGTATTCTGCCTCTGCTTGAAAAAGTTTTGATAGTCAATGTGAACAGGCTTTAAACTAAAATAAGTCCGCAATACGATATTACATAATGTATGTGTCCACCCACAGTTGTTGGAACAATAGCATTCCTGTGGTCAATTCCAAAGAACCCTAAAGCATAAAGTATCAAAGCTACCACATACTTTGGAAATGAATCAACTAGGTCTACAGCACATTTTATTGCCCCTACATTATAAAACAAAAAGATGTATCAAGCATTGTTTTGTAATCCCATTGTGAATCATAACCAATTCAATTGTAAGGTAACACAGATGCATTGCATTTACACAGCTTAAAAATAATTTCTTTTAACTCTTACAATTTCCATATCGTGCAATTTGGAGCGCAGCTGGAGGTTCTCTTTCTCAAGCTCATGTAGTTTATCACAGCGCCCCCTGGCCCCGGAAAGCTGCTCCTCCAACATGGACTTTGTCTCCAGCAGGGTCATATTGTCCTCTCTTAGCTCCTGTGCACAAAAGAGTGATGAAAAATAAAGAGATGGACAAAAAGAAAAGATCAAAAGGGATAGCAAGGATGACGACAGCAGACTGAGAGAGTCAGG
Organism: Puntigrus tetrazona; assembly: GCF_018831695.1. Classification (NCBI taxonomy): domain Eukaryota; kingdom Metazoa; phylum Chordata; class Actinopteri; order Cypriniformes; family Cyprinidae; genus Puntigrus; species Puntigrus tetrazona. Next base: position 15,608,030 of record NC_056715.1, on the reverse strand, counting down.
GGGCTGTCAGTGACAGCTCAGGGCCTCAGAGGACACCTGACGCTTTATATCTAAGAAATAAAAGCAGCAGGAGCCCTCAGCATGCAGCTGTACATCAGTCAACTTACAAAAGAAACCGACCCTTCTGATTTTTTCCAGATAATGGCAGAGATGTCCAACTCAATTTTTATAAGCTGAAGTCATTAACATGTTAAAATGTAATATAGGTTGGTGAGTACCTCTATGCGTGTCTTGTAAAAATGGACATCATTAAGCTTCTCTTTGAAGCGAGCCAGTTCGGTTTCCAGGCGATCCACTTTTCCAGCACGTTCCCTCAGAGCATCCACCTCATCACGGTACGCCCGCACCGAACGTGCCTCTGCCAGCAACTGCATGTTCTGTACAAATACAACAGGTGACTAATTGTTTCCTGAAGCTTCAGTAAAGCGTTTCCCAGTTTGAGTCAACCATGTGAAGTGTGAATGCAAGAAAACAAAAAGTCTCGGTATGATACCTCCTGCTTCAGTTTCTGGATCTCTGCATCCAGGCGCTCAATCTCATTCTTTGCATCTATCAACTGCTCGGTCTTCTCCTCTCTGTAAAGAGCAAATACACAGGAGTACACCCTTACAACACTGATAGGCTGAACTAGTAAAAGACTATATAGCCAAGGCCAAATATAGGCTCAAAAGTTTTTCGGTCGGGCCTCTAAGTGTCAGAAACAAGATTTTCACTTTGACTTCACTGAGGCTGTCAATGAAGTTTGAAACCCGAAAAAACAAGGTTAAACACAAAGAAGTAACTTTACAAAATACACTTACAACTCTTGGCGGGAACGCCGCAGTTTGGCCTTTGTGTCGGCCAGCTCCACTGCTAAATGTTGTCGATCTTCTTTAGACAGTAGGGTGACGGACGAAAGAGATGTGTGCTCAGGGCTGGGAAAGCCCAAGAGAGTGGATGGCTGCTGGGACTGAAGATAGTCCCTCTCCTGTGTGAGCTCTATGACCAGCTAATGACACAAAAAAATGACCTATTAGCAACTAATCAGGAATGATCAATGTCTTGAGGAATTTTAGTATAACTTCCTAATAAAAAGATGAATGTCATCGCTGCTGTTTAGATTGGCTAACCTCAGAGGACTCATCTCGCTCATCTATGAGTTTGCGTAAGTGAAAAGCCATGGTTCGAGAAAGAGGGTCCAGCTGCTCAGCTGGGATCTCCCCGACCTCCATCCACTGCAGGTCCAGGACATTCTCCTGGTTGTGAGTTACCTGCAATCAAAGGGGATTTTGCACCTCAAATAAATTCTATATTTAAGATATAGATAAGAAGATGATGGCTGAAAAATCAGGGAAGCTCACTTCTTGAATGTGCGTCACGATGGCGGCCTGTGTTTCAATGTCAAGCAGCTTGATCTTCTCAATAATCTCTTCTTTACGATCACACTGTTGAGAGAAATGAGAGACTGTTGAGTGAGGAAAAACAGAAGGGATGGAAAGAGAAGAGGGGAAAGATTAGAAGAGGATAGAGGAAGGAGAAGGAAATGGGAAGAGAATAGGGAAAGAACCAAAAAAAAAGAGCAAGGGAAATCGAAAGGGAAAAGGATTAAAAAAAAAGGAAATGGAAAGGAAATTGGCAGGGGACTAAAAAGGGGAAATGAAAAGGGAAAGGGAAGAAGGAGACCGTAAAAAAGGGATGAAGATGAGGTAAAGACAGGAAAAAGTAAAAGATGGAAAAGGCAAAAGGAAGCAAAAGGCAAAAATTTTAAGAAAAAAGGAAGAGGATGAGTAAAGATAAGCAGAGACGAGTTAACCATAGATGCTGTACAATTCAGACCAAATGAAAGAGTGTCAATTAAATCACAGATAAAGGCTGAATACCAATTCTGTTTTATACCCCTTCCCCTTGCACTGCTTAGTGACACACACACACACACACACACGTGAGATCACACAACTCTCACATCCAGGTACAAAAAAACCAAAAAACTTGTCAACGCTGCACCACAACTTATTTAAATACTAAAATAAATAAAATATGTTTTATTGTTTTGCTGCTCACTCATTGTAAAGAAAGATGAACAGATGCACATACACACAAATTTCTCTCTGTCTCTCTGGCCCTTCCCCTTAGCCCTACCCCTTCAACTAAAAGAGAATCAAGACATCCCGAATGCGCAAAACGAAGGGGTAGGGGAAAGGGGAAGGGCTAAGGGGTAGAAATGGGATTGAGCCAAAACCACTCTTTGAATAAAAGAATGCAAGCGATACTTTCAAATGGGATAAAGTTGTGTGCCTCGTGACTGGAATACTGTGAGAGGAAGGTATGGTGCAGGATTAGACCAGCTCAAAGTGACTCTGAACAGAAAGCAAATCAGCAGGCAAATGTTACGCTGTGAAGTTTAAGGCTCTAAATCAATGTGAGCTGTTAATTATCTATTCACAGAACAAGAAAAACCAGCTAGAGAGGGGGCTAAAAGTGTAAAAGTAGGAAGATAATATGCCTGTGCAGAACAGACACGTGAAGAGCAATCCTCAGGAAAAAGAGACAACAACATTTTAGCAAATCTGACCTAATAATCTACGCTGACTTCTCAGAGACCTATCTAGATGAATGCTTTATTTTGTAGAATAATGAGTGCATGTTCATTTTTCTCTAGAAAAGCAGAGGCATGCCCGGGCATGGACTGGTGTTAAAATGAGGGTTTGGGATGTCTGCTAGTTCAATCTGTTTACCTGAACGGCACAGCCCAGTATCAGCAACAGCAGTCTCTTCACCTCCTCCATGCTTTTACCTGAAGGAATGAAATGGTTAGAAATCACAAGAACTGAAAGCATGATACTATAAATAACACAACAGAAACCAAAGAAATAAACATTCATTTTAGCTTAAAAGAGGAAGCGGACAAAAACTTTAGCAGACATCAATAGTTAAGCCATAGTGATTTTTTTTGGACTAAATAATCTGTTATGGTCCAACATTCCCAAACAACAACCCTGTTTACTTTGATTTCAGTGTTGCTATTATTGTTAGATAAAACTGAAGTTGTTTAAAATAAAGCAAAAAAAACATTAATAAAATTTACTTGAAATTACAAATATTGTATTGGCAACTAAAATATTTTAAAAACACCATTAAAATAATATTTTAATATTTTATAATAAAAAGCTACTACAAGTGTTAAATGACTAGAACTAAAACTGAAATAAAAATAAAATGGAACACAGATATTTAAAAAAAAAAAAACCTAAAACTTAAACAAAAGCTAGTACCAAAATTAAAAAAAAAAAAAAAAATTATATTTTTATATATATATATATATATATATATATATATATATATATATATATATTCTATCCATAAAAGTTGAAGCCAATATATCAATCCAAGCCTAAATGGGCCTAAATCTATAGGTTTCAATCACAGTTTCAATAATTTTATGGTATTTTAGATAAAACTTTAGTATGGTATAAAAGAACAATCTTTTTTCAGTCAAATCTTACAGTTAGAGGGTCAATCACTGCTTAAATATTGCTCTAGAAGTTTGAATATTAACAAAATATTCAATTTCACCTGAGCCATGTACCTTGAACGGAGGAAAAAAAAAAGATATTCTATTTCTTCAACCATTAAATTAAACAATCATTAACATGCAGTCAGCGTATTCTTACCATTTAAAACTGAGGACACACGCCATTATAAAGCACACCACCTCTTCCACAATTACACAAACCCTTTGAGATAAAGCAATTTTTAAGCTTATGTCTGTGTGTTGGTGAGTTTGTTTGCGTCTGGCAGTCTTAGACTAATAAATACTCCGGAGAAAATGGATGGGGTGTGGGGGTGCCGTTGCCATAGCGCCCGTTTGTTGCTCAAAGCCACCCCACCCTACAGGGTACCCCCCCTTTACACACACAGCAGAGGAGGAGCCGTGGGGAAAACACTCTATTGTCCATCACAAGTGAAGCTTAATGTAAAAACACAAACATACGAGAGCTAAAAGCAATGTAAAACCTTACTGACATCCGTGAAGGGAAAATATATTCACAATACAGAGAGTTTTCCTGACAACATCACAAGCAGCCCATTCAACAAATAGGTGCCGAGGTAAACCAATAAACCACCCAGAACAAACACGGAATCTCAAAATGATTAGATAACCTATCAAAAGCAGAAAAAGACATAACTATGATAAGGGTTATTTTTGTATATGCAAAAGCATCAACCATGAGCAGAGAAGGAAATCTTGTCTGTGCACATTTATAAATGTCAACCTGCAGATCCCAATCGCACCTCAATATAACAATGATCTGTTATGAGTGTCTTGTGTAATGTGTATTTTGGAGTAGACATACAAAAGTGATCAGGTGTCAGGGTCTCTTAATAAGAAAGCAATTTAAATACAAAACCTACAGTAAAAATAGTATGGATACCTAAACAACTAGCATTTAGTTCGTTAAATAATTCACTTTATTTTATATCTTTAATTTTACATCACATTTACTTTTATTTTATTGCTTGATTCTGAAAAGAAGCGTTCCACCATTCGACAGAGTTCAGCTGACTCAAAAAAACTATATAACTGACGATGATTTCCTACATAACCGTTCTCCACTGTCAACAGCAGGACCCAAAGTCAGCACTCAGGCCTGGGCTTGGTCCCAAAAAGCTTCCTCCAGCCTTTCTCTTTTCCTCCTGCCATTACAAGGTCCACAAAACACGTTTCCTTCCCTGAACCCCGTATGAGGTGAGAGGGTGTTTATGAAGGCTGGTGTGTGTTTGTGTGTGATGTAATGAATGAGATTTGTTCAGCAGGACGTACTTTTGCTTTGGGGCACAGTTAAACATGGTAGTAGGTGATTTAGAGCAACTACAGGAAAGATACAGCAACTGACACAAAAAGAAAGAAAAGTAGGTGATTCTACAGAAAGAGCTGTGTGTGCGTGTACTTGCACAGCTATCTTATATAGTTTTATATCATTGGAGTGAGGACAATTTTGTAAAGTGAAATGCAACTGGAAATTCAACTGTTGTGTAGTTAATCTAGTAGTTAATTTACAATGTTTGAGCAATACCTGATAACGGGTCCTTGGCGATGGCCAGCACATTGGGCAGGTTCATGAGGATGAGCTGCTGAAGATGCTCCTGAGAGAAAACAGAAAACATGCTCACTGTAAACAGGCACATCACTACGGTGGCACCCTAAAATTAGACCTAAAAAGACAACACAGTGAGTGGTGAAAGAGGCATGGTTTAAGATGGCAGCCAGCCTGGGAGATGTATGGGTGTCAATATTTGGGTTGAAGACCTAAAACAGGGTCGCTGGTAACGTGGGAACAGGAAACTCTTACTTACAAACAGACAGGCAGGAAATCAAACTGGAAATGGGAAACATTAGCGGCCCCAGACAAGGCATGTATTTGGGTGGGGTGCATCAAATTCCAGCATACAGGCAAAATATGAGCTAGGAAAAATCATAAGGTAAAAAGTACCATCCAAAATCGAGAGCATAAATATCTAGATATTTAGGACTTGCAGGTATGCCCCAGGTACAAATGGACTTGACTTCAAGCACAATGGCCTCCAGGGTAACTAAGCTCAGCAAAGTACACAAAGGACAAGACCAAACAGGTCCAATTGACCAAACCCTTCATTCCAAAACACACTTAGATAAGAGCACTGAAATCACCGGCAGAATTACATACCTGATTTATTGTTTCTGTGCAACTGACAAGAAACAGAATCATTTCTGAAAGCTTTCCCACAGATCACGAGGAGAATCCATATATGCATATAAGCTTTTTTTTAACATAAAATATTACATTTTATTGCATTACATGTATTACATACATTTCCTACTATTCCACAATGATGAAAAAAATAGTTTTCATTTTAAAAATGCATGTAGAGACCATTTTTTCTTTCCATTCCATTGTGGTTCTTCTGGCTGTTTTAGAAACAATTCTTGCGTAAACCAGCCTGATTATACAGACCTGACTCAGCCTTCAAAATCTGTAGTTCTGCACATACCCAGCTTCAACAAACTCAAGCAATGCTGTTAGCAAATGGACACAGACTCTCACCCAAGTGCACGGCTACACAGCTAATGGGAAAGTGTGCTGTCCCGTTTGACATCATCAATCCCAGACCCCCTGCTGACAACTCCATCCCCTTCTCAGAGGAGTGACTCCCGGGGGAGGTTTTTGTGTGAAGGGACCAACGGAGACGCGACCCTCATCCAGTATAATAGAGCCAGCCCAGCTGAGACCGGGGCCAGACCACACTGCCTTTGTCAAAACAGAGGCCTGCGAGCATTCCTTTCTTTACTGCCGTCTCCTCACACATACTCATTCACAAACACTGAGAACACTTCAAAAGTAACAAACCCAAAATTCTCTTGTGTTTGTCTTTGTCCAGAATTATGCAGAGTACTGATGTACGGAAAGTCCTTTGACTGCAATTTTTATATTTTCTAGTGATAAACAGGTACTTTGTGACAAACTTTTTGAATTGAGAACTTTTATCTTTTGATATTATAGACATCATATTTGGTTCAAATCATCGTTGTGCATCATTTAAGTATAAGGAGGAGAAATGGTATGAGATTTACTGGAATATTGATTTAAATTCAGAAGAATGCAGTCAATATAATGGATTCATTATTTTTTTTATAGTTGATAACTGACCAATTTTAAAATTCTGTAAAATTTAGTTTGTTTGTGTTCTGTTGAATCAATATGTCAATATTATTAGGAACTTTTTTTAGGTTTTTTTTTTTTTTTTTTTAGATTTAGATGGTAGGTAGGGGTGTCAAAATGAATTGTTGCATGCGTATGTGGACGATTTTGCATCAATGATCGAATAAACCATAACTGATTATAGCCCATGACGGCATTCGTACACACGCTTGTCATGCGAATATTAAAATAGACTCTCAAATTTTACAATATGACATATGTCTGCGGTAGCGACAAACGTGAAGGGCTTCATTGCAAAGAATATGCGAATGAAACAACTGATGTGAAACAGATCATGCATTAATCTAATTGCAGTCTATTAAAAGCAACCAGTTTAGTGAATGACTAAATGGCAAAACTATGACTGTCTGTAAACTTTCAATACTTAAAGCAGCCCCAGATACTGAAAGTGTTTTTTCTTCATCACTTGTAATTGTCTTTTCCCCATATTAGATTATATTTGCTCATGTTTTAAAGCTATATTTTGACCTACTTTAAATTCTTAATGATTAATACATTTTATAAAATCGAGATGCACTTTTGACTCGAATAATCGTTGAGATGATAATCGTAATTGAACTGAATCGTGAAACCAGTGCCCTAGACAAAGGTAATATAAAAAAGTACATGTACAATTAAATATCAAATAATAAATATATCCAACATCAAATGATGCTAATGCTATATTTTTAATCCAATGTTGAATAAATAAACAATGTACCAATGTATTATCCTTAAGGTGTGGTCATATTATAGAAAATTGGTGAAATTTGCCAATATCTACTTTCCACAAAATTTTAAGGGCAATAAAAGAAATCACCTTTAAACCAAGCAACTTTTTTTTCAAGTTCACTTTGTGCCCATTTCAAAATCTTCATGTGGAAATCTATCACCCTATCACATCAAATTCCAGACTGAATTGAATTGAAATGGATTAAATAAAGTTTTGCCTGTGGAAGTACACTAAACAACATTAAAAGTTTAAATCAACATTCTGCTAAACTTTTCTTTTCTTTTTAATATACACAAAAGAAAATAAAGTCATACAGGTTTGTTACGACATTTAGGTAAGAGTTTTCTTTTTTTGGTGATCTATCCTTTCAGAAATTAACTCAAGTCTAGTCTATTATATTGCAATTAATTAATGCATGGCCATTACATCAGCTCCACAGCTCTTTGCATATCAACATGTAAAAAGCCCTAATGATCATTTCTTTTCACTAAACGCAAGACAAACCTTTAAATCCACTTGAGCAGTCTTGTCGTCCCTGTATTTTCATGACCACTGATGCAAGACCACTTCTGAGATAACTATGCACAATGGAACAAGCAAAGCACTCTGGGAAGAAACCTAAGTGTTTCTGACTGACAGCCAGTCTGGTGTGTATAATTACATAAAGGAGCACGTTTCAACCTGAGAGAGGAGAGAAAAAAAAGAAGCTCTTTACGGTGTTTAATTCGACAGCTGCACCGTGATGGGGTGTGTACAGTAGTGTCAAGTTAAACATTCACTCCATAAACCTCATTCTTTAATTGCCAGTTAACCTGATCATTTCTGCGCTGCTAAATTCAAGCAGGCTAATTACTAGATTTGAGTCATATGCAAGACGAGGAGGCTTTCGTGCCAGCGTCAGTATCTGGTTTCAACTAACAGCTGAGGATGGAAAAAAACGATGAAGGATCGGTTAACGCTCCTTGCCTGACAGAGATGGGCTTAGAGAACTTAAGGTGCGTACACCATTTCAGATATATTACGAATGTAGAAACCGCTGCAAATACACGCAACAAAACAGAGAGGAACTGTTGCGTGAAATGCAATGTCTCAACAAAGACAAGTTTTCATCATAGCAGATAACAACAAGACAACACCGGCTTTGGCCTGCAATTACATCATTAGTGGAAACTACCTGCCTAAAGTAAATTATTGATGGGCATGTATCCATATCACAACGCCAACTAGGTGTTTGTTAAAACACTCACATATTCTCTCTAAAGTCCTTTGAAAATATAATAACTATTGAAATTCTATAAAATAGAGGAAATGCAAAGCAAAAAAAGAGACTTTTTTTATGCTGAGGAAATATGGGAGTAATGATTTAATGGCCCCATAAAAGCCAGTACCCAAATGGCACTTTCCACTGTAAAGTTAGGACAACAAAGATAACCTCAGCACCTTCATGCTTTAATACACCACAGAAACATTAAAAAAATTATGGTTTGGCATAGATCATATAAAGCCATTGCACGAATGGTCATGATAGTAGGAAAGTTTCAAAGAAACCTTCCTGAGGTCATTTCCTCTGTTGCTGTGTGGAACAATGCCTGAACAGTAAAGTAGGACAGGAGATCTTTGGCTCTGGGGCTGTTTTCACTGAGGTACACACTGGTATCTGCCCAACCCCTGCTGGGTTACAGGCCAGTGCGGTCAACACACGATCATTATCTATATACTGACAGAGCGAGGTTGGAATTCAGAATGCTTTTGCGAGTCTTAACAACTCATGAACGCGCATATAAAAGTTAGGCAGATTATGAAGATTAAAATATGGATATTTTCTTGCACAAATGCATGGATTCACTTCAGAACGTCTTTATAAAACCCTCGATCACATTGATGATGGCTGAATGCATTTTTAAGGGCTATTTAAAATCTCCAACATAAAGATTGAAAGAGCCAGGATATTTTTTAAATGTAACTCCAATTGTATTTGTTTGAAGGAAGACAATTATGTACACATAGGATGGCTACAATCATGGGCTATTTTTGCGTTAACACTACTCATTTAAGTTATTTTATGAACTACTGTACAAAAGGTTTGAAACCGCAAATATTATTCAGCAAAAATGCATTAAATTGATTAAAAAAGTCAAGATTTTTACATTGTTATGAAAAATCTATTTAAAAATGCTGCTCTTAAGCATCTGCATAATAGAATGATTTCTGAAAGATTGTTTGTCACTGAAGACTGTTGTAATGATTATGAAAATGAGATTTATTAACACATGAAACATTGAAGCCTAATTTAATAACATCAGAGTATTAGAACTACTCTTGTATTTTTTTGTTAATCAACACAAACTCAGCACACCTGGGAAATTGGGAAATATTCCAAAGGCTATGTCGAATCCAATCAATTCTTACAAGAAACGGCAATGTTTCGGTCTACTTTACCTTCATCAGGCATGTATTTTTGTTAATAAAAGCTGGCTCGCTAAGCATATGGGAACAAAAAATACCTCTGAATGGTTTTTCATTTTAGAGTAGCGTTGAGTGCAATTCTTAAAGGACTCGTGAAATCTGGGACTGTGTTGACGAATAAAAGATAAAGAAAGCTCTTCATCCAAGATGAAAGGATGGAGGGAGAAAAGGATTATGAGGGGAAAGACACCAATGGGACTGCTCTCCAGCAGTAATAATCAATAGCACAGCAGTCACAGAGCTTTGGCATCGACACAGTACTGTCAATCATGTTTCTCCTACTGACTTCTGTGGAGCAGCGAAGCTCCTAGTGCCTTAAAGAACATCAAGCTTTATTAATAGATTCTCGTCTGCCGAGTTAAACAATACCAAAACTAAAATTGTCCTGTAAGGATGTTATTTTGGGTTAGAAATTCAAGTAAATATTTGGATTGATGGTATTCAGAGCAAAATGACTGTTTGTGTTTATCACAATACAAACATGACTAGAATAGGCCGAGCTCAGATGAATAGAAATGAGTAACAGGAGCATTCAGTGCCATTGTGTTCCAGCCAGCACAGGAATGAGGAACAACACGAGAACTCAGAGAATCTTAGAGACGGTCCTTGCTACCGGACAATAAACAAACTTACACAAATGGCTTATTTCACTAAACCATAACTCTTTCATACTGAAAATCTGAACAAATCCTGCATTTTGCAACACAGATTGCAATGCTATTATACTCTGTGGTTTTGTATTAAACATTTTGAGAAATGGGTTTCAGTAAACATGTCTTTGCAAATAGGAAAAAGTGAAAGCTTAATTTTCTAATCTTACACTGGAGAAAAGTGAGGCAAACGCATAGCCACAAGTAGGCTATACTGTCAAAAAGGGGCTGATCAATGGTCATGGTGTTCCTCTTCAGATGAGATCTTCTATGTTACAGTGACCCATATTGCAGTTGTGCCTGAGGGTTCTTCACTGAATATGCAATGGAGAAACCCACAAATGATCAATATCTAATTCACCACAGCAGGTCATGCCACATGTTCACCCAGGATTGTGGTAAACATGCTCGTATAAGTGTCTATGTCTATTTTTTTTTTTTTGTGTTATTGAAAGTGAAGGTCAATTTCACCAAAATGTGGCCCCATTTCTGTCTCTACTCAGTGGCCCAGTGTTCTATATTCACTCTTGTGTAGAGTAAACCACACGCTGACTACAGTTTTGTACATGAACACACACTAGTATGTTAGCCAGACTTAAAATAAGCCCAATCCACAGACTTCCTGCCTAAACACAGCAGGCAACTTTAAACCCTGAATATTGTCAGAATGCCATGTTTTCAAAAGCTTCAAAAACACTACATACAGACTTATATATATATATATGTATGTATGTATGTACGTTTGTGTGTGTTTGTGTGCAAAATTGTTTTAAAACCAAGCAACAACCACACCACATGAGACATGATGCACAATTTGTTATCATATTGGTTATGAACTGATATTAAGGATTTTTGACAACAGTTGCGTCACCAGAAAGTCTGACATTTTTACCAGAAGATAATTTCATTACAAGGTCAAAAAATTAAATCATATACAATGATGGCTCATTCACACTGAGATGTGTGACAAACTCAATAACGTAATTTTCATTTCAAGCCAACTTTTATCATTAAAAACACTGATAATTTGATAAAATAAACAATGTTTAGAAAACTTGAATATCCATATTGCCAACTTGAAGCATTAAAAATAGCTACATTTTAGTTTGAAATGTTCCATTTTTAATTTAACACTAACAATAACTAGTATTTTGTGTATCCCTCAGAAGAATATTTCAAAGGAATTCTGTTGTTCTTCATGTTTAGAACTGAACCTTTGGTTCTCCCCCTCACACACACAATATAGCAGTTCTAGTCACATTGTTTTTGAAGTAGGATGTACAATTTGAGTCCCTATTCAACTTTCTATAAAAAGAATGTGGGGAATCATAAAAGCTGGAAACCACATCAACTAGACCAAGACATCAACTAGTGTCCAAACAGAGGAGCATTAACATCAGCAGCTAACAATTGAGCAAAATATACACAAAGAGTCCAGGTGAGCACTGCTGCCATGTGACACATCAGTCAGAGGTCATGTCACTACTTCCTGTTATCAGAAATTTCATAGCTTTTGTGATACCTCCACAAAGCACTGCAAGATCACAAGGAACAGCAAAGCATAATGCATGCATGATGTATTCAGGTACAGTATAACTTTTTAAACTCAAGAAAATAGAACTTCAGAATAAAACCCTTAAATCTTTGTACAAAACAAGTGGCTTAGAAATGAAAACCTAATTCCTACAGGCTCTGTATGTGTGGACACAAGCTTTCACTTCCTATTGACTCTGAGGGCAACAGCAGGGACAGAAGGGAGAGAGAGGGACATTCCAGACTCCCTGGCAACTCTAATTGACCTAGAGTGCCCCTCTTTCCCCCAATTCTCCATTAAATAAAAGCAGCCTAGTGGAACATCCCCCCACTACTGTCCCATTCCAGAGAGGTAGAGTGACCACCACAGCAGCTGGACCAAATCAGTGTAGATGTTCAGATGCTGGGATCTCTGTTTCCTAACACTGTAGACCAACAATACACCCCAGGAGAAAAAAAGAAACTTCTTGGGTTGACCAAGGGGATCATGGTTAAGGGGGATTCAATCATTACCTTTAAAAGACAGCTTGATCTTTGACCAGAGGCCCATGGAGACGATGTTTGCTACATGTGTCACATTTGGAAGCAACAGATGTCCATCAAAGACACATGGAAGGCTAGAACTGGTCCATATGTCAGCTAATAAATAGAGAAATCTTCAGTCTGTATTATATGGAGCACAAACAAGGACCAACAATAGAGACACAGAAACAAAAGATCTGCCTTAAAACAATACAGGCTTAGCTATGACCTCATTTATGCAAAAAACATCATATAAAAGTAGCACTATGACCAGGAACAACAACAGGATGATGACGAATAATGTAAAACTAGGGTTCAGAGCTGTTGTCTTGTCTGAATAATTAACTTTTCGTTTACTGTTGATGAAGAATATACAGAATAAAATATTTAGCCAGTTGTCATACCTACACTCCCCATAATTATATGAGGTGGTACATGAATGACAACATACACAGATTAAGAGTCAATTACACACCAAACTTCATGTCCTAATATATTATTTTTCCTGTTAATCAAGAGTTTGCCCTGCCATGATTGCAACAACACTCAAGTTGCACTTTTTTAATTGCAACTGCAGTTTGCAATTTTTACCAGGTAGAGCACAGTGAATTAAGAAACTGTGCAAACAGGTATATATTATGACTGGTTGTAAACTGCAGTTGCATCATTCCCCAATTTTGCGTTCAATGTGGACAAACAAACTACTTGTTGCATCTTACCTTGTTAGTGTAATATGCATCATTTGCCCTTAATTGTGTTGCAGTAGCACCAAAAATGCACATGAACGTTTCAAGTAGGACATTCCAAAAAAGACTTTAAGGCAGCCTTAAAGCATAACCATTACTGTTTGCCAGAGTTAACTCATTCGGATTTTACATTACAGCCATGTCTAAACCTATTCTTCTATTTTTGTACATTGAGTTGACTTATGATCTCACTAAACACGTGAAAGTGTGCTGTACCAAAGTCTGCTGTAGCAAATTTTCCTCTCTACTAGCTAGGAAATGTTTGGGCAAGTGACTGTCACTTTTTGTGTACTTTGTATCTTGTAACTGTTCATTGCTGGCAGAGACAAGAAAGATATGCAGAGAATATGGGATGGAGAGAGTATTAGAGTAAAATAAGCCAGCTTTAAAGCAGTCCAGGAGGCTTTGTTTTTGGGTTTCCCACAGCAGCCGGTCTCTGGAGGGGGTTTCCTGTGTTCAGCAACAAACACATGCCTTGTAAAGGTAACGAACAAGAGAGAATATGCTCATGTGCGCCTGAGAGAAATACTGAACTGAAGCATATCATGCAGAAATTAAACAGTGTAAGGCAAAGATGTCTCTAGGGCTGCTCTCGCATATGGCAAAAGAGAAACTGTACACCTCTGGGAACGGCCATGTCATCTCCACTGTACACAAGCAAACAGTAGAACAAAGAGCTAGCAGGCTAACTCAAAGAGACACCTCCCTTCTTTCAGAGCCACGATGAAACCTGTAAAAACCCGCCAAGTGTGTAAGAAATGGCAATTCAACACACAACTGTCCTCTATACAGAGCTTGCGTGAGGGTTATTCAAATTCTACGAATGAGTCTTAACCACATCCTTTAAGATAGCTATGGCAGCATACTGAATCAAACTGTAAATATTATACATGCTGCAATAGTCAAGAGGGGTTTTTTCTTTTAAAACATAGCATGTGGAACTGAGGAACGCAACCACTTACAGACCAGCGGGGAAAGCTCAGACTGTTAGTCTGGCTGATCAGAGCAGGTCAAGGGGGCAACCCCGAACCTAATTCAGAAACAAAAACAGCTGGCATGTCACTGTCTAAGAAAAACCTTTAGCCAGAGGAGTGTAAAACATTTTCAAATGAACCAATTAGAACCAAACTTGAAAACAAATCAGCTTTGGCTGAATGTTCTCATACGATGTTGTGTGTTGTTGCGGTCCACTGCGGTTCATTAGGCACGGGCCCTGGGCAGGCCACATATCTCATGTTCCAGCTCTTAGAAGAGTCGGCTTACAGGAGCTCATGCTCATAACGACTTGCTCTCTAGACAATAGGCAGGGAGGAACCAACATACTACCCCCCCCTCCCCCAGAGGTCCATTGTTCCCACTGTCTGTAGCCCTGATCTCTGTGGTGGGACGTTTTCTGGTTAGCAAACACAGAGTCATTTTAGAGCTAATCTAATTGGGGAGAGCAGAAAGTGTGACACTGGAACTGTGAACTCTACCCTACAGTCTGTACGGATTATTATACATTCTGAATTCCTTGATAAAACTAGGGCAAATCTGGTCAGTGTAAATTAAATCACCCAGTGTTAGGGTTTAGGCTTAAACTTAAATCTAGGCTAAGCTGGGAAAATGTATCATATTGGCATTTGGCACTGTAGATCTGTAATCTGTAATCGCTTTCATAACCAAACTTGAGACAGCCATTCGCCCCGTGTGCAAATATTTACAGAGTTCAGATCACAACAAGTCATTAGAAACCTTACAGTGCCTATCATTGATCTGTGCGACCCAGACTTAAGAGGATGTTGTTTTTGATCTACCCAGGCTGCAGTAGTCAAGTGACCACATGTCCAATTAATCTTTAGTCATTCCCACAATCTTGACAAATCTGGTTTCAAATACTGCGTCTCAGATAAATATGAGTGACACCAACTTCTGCAAATCTTGGCTCCACAATGCCCCGGAGGGTTGGGTGGTTGCCAGGGTGAAGATGTTCTGACACCCCTTTTTCCACAAAAATGGTACTGGTGCCAGTTCCTGGTTGGGGTGAGTTGAAAGTGAGCCTGCATTTCCACTAACTTGAGAAGCAACCAATTCTTTGTACTACATGTGACTTATATACAGTGCAGAGATTTTTATATTTGAAATACTCTTGCTGGTACTCATGCTGCTTGGGAAACTTTCCGCTCTCTGTGTTCCAATACACTTGATTCCTGGTTCTGACATGGCCCAGTTTTTATTTCATGGAATCCTAAGAGATTTGGTTGCAAATGTTATTGTTCATCAGGCAAAAATCTTTTTAAGTCTTAGGGCTAAGCAAAGTAAGCACACCTCTCCTTAATAAGTCTCATTATTTCATCTTCCATACATGTTTCTAGCAAGAACAGGGTGTAACAAAAATGCACCAAAGATTAATTCTACAAGTAAATATTACAAGCAATAGTCATAGCAAGACTTGCCTTAGCAAACACCACTAATTAATCACTAAAATCATATGCATCTTCCTTTATCACACTCACTTCCTGTGTTGCTGTCGCATGAACATGCTCCAACAATGCAAGTTATTTTAGTCTTCATGTAAACAACTATTTTCCAGTTTACAGATCTTTTTAAAAATGTATAACATTGTTCGACTTGTTCACTTGAGCATAAAAGACCAGTCTACAGCCACCTGCTTATCTCGTTGGCCTTCTGGGCCATTTCTGTACACAGTAGCTGGGACCACTGTTGACACTCAGACACAATATAGTTTATAGCCGAGAGAGAAAACACTTCGCAAAAAGAGAGAACGTCAGTTCATCTCAGATTTCTGTGTTGATCACGAATACAATGTTCCAGTTATTTCTACAAATCAATTCAAATTGAAGGAATGAGGAAGACAACAAATTGATTAGCCAAATATGGTACTTTAATAATGTGTCAAATAAGGCAACACATTTTCATAGCAGACGTATAAGTGACGATGTGTTGCGTCTGAATGCAGATTTCTTGATAAAAAGATACATGCATATTACTTGTGCACATACTGCCAGGGGTGCAGCAAGTCTCAACCTTAACTGATACCAAATTGCACTGATACCAAATTTTTTTGTATGTTACATTTTTGTAATTTCATATATTTGTACACTCATTATCATTTAAAGGTTAAATTCATTTTTATAGATTAGTTGTTCAAGCCACCATGTAATAATTCCATGTAATAAATTAATAAATAAATACAGATTTGTAGATGGTAAACTTCAGCTAACCATAACACCGAGTCACCTGATTCAGTGTTAACACCTGATTTTTTTTTAACATTGTGTTGTATACTTGGGGCTCAGATTGTCTGTGAGGGATCACTATAGTTTAGAAGGACGTAAGTGAGAAGATACTAAACAAAGAGCTAATGATCCAACTCCTAAATCATTAGAAGAAAACAAACAGGCCTAATTTAAAGCAAGAGAGCTAATGCATGACAAAAGCATTTCCTTTGGCTATTAGCCTGATGTCTTTAGGATTGCATTTTCAGGGGGTCCTGAGCGTTTCAGTTCTCACATTACAGTGACCCTTCCCCCATTTAGACCCCCATATGTGGGTCTCAGGAGGAGCGATTAACACGGGATAAAACAACACATCTGGTTCTGTTCACCGGAGCACTGACCCACATCAGATGCTCAAATGTTGGCTTTCTGAAGTCCATTTCCGGGGTCACATAGGACAGTTTCTCTTGGGCTGAGACTGAGCACTTTGTGTGTGTCTTGGACGAGCCACATGAGGAAACTGAGACTGTTGGCCAGTTTCAAACACCACAAACAACTCAAAGTGTATATTCAGTGCAAAAAATATTAACTGACGAGCTGGGTTTTACCAGGCTGCCTCAAGATATTTGAGAGCCCCTTTCTAATTAAAGTGCTTGGTTAAAACACTTTTTATTCAAGGGTGAGGGCACTTCTGTATATGAACACAAACTTCTCAGTTACTTATTACTGAGCCCATTGGGTGACCTATAAAAAAAAACACTAAGGCGAGCTCCACCCAAGCCAAATATGCGGTTAAGGGGGCCTTCCATCACTAAAGGAGTGTGCACTGCGTGTGCGATTACTACATTCTGACACTCTGCCAAAATCTTGCATAATACGTAATAACACTAATCAGCAAGAGGTTATTTTAATATCTTGACTGCCTACTGCAGAGTGTTCATTTAAAACTGGACAAAGAAAGAACCAGTTAGAGGGCAAAGGAACGGCAATAATATAAGTCTATAAACCATCATAGACACCCTCCTTCCAATTATTCAACCCGTAGTTAATATGATAAAATGATATGCAAAAAACAAAGTCTCCGTGTACAGTATCCTAAAAATAAATGACAAACACAAATCACACTTGGTTAGGACCCAAAGCTAAACTTCTACACACTAGTACAGGATATTTGGTTACATCCTTCAAAGTGTTTGGAAAAAAAGAACAAATCTATAGAAATAAAACGAGTGAGCAAATGATAACATTTTATTTCGTAAAAGAGTGAGAGTAGAAAACCAAGACAATTCCCAGCGACTAAAGCACAATCCGTCTTATTTTTCTAAGTTGGGATGGAAAGCAGTGAGGTCTGAGCAGGAATGCTTCTGAGAAACTCTGCCAAGAGAAAAGGGGGTCAGATGTGGCAAACGCTTGCTCAGATGGTGGGACGCTGCCCAGAACCAACCAAACCAATCAGAGGATTTCAACTCCCAAACCAAACAACATAAAAACTTCTCCTCCAGCAGTAATTGTAAGTGAGAACGGTTTTCTGTGAGACCAGAAATTATGAGTCAATGCTACATTTTCTCTAATATGGTGTTGAGAAAGACCTTGTCCTTTCATGTCTCCCTGTTTTCCTCACAATAATTACTATGATTACGACTACAGTCTCTCATAAAAACTTTCAACCTCTTATAGACCACCTTTGACTCAGGTCTTCTCACTCCTATATTATCCCATATAAAATGGATGGCGAGTTTAGTACTCGGTTTAGAAAATGTGTTCACCATATTGTTAATACTAAATATTTGTATGATATGGTCAGCAAATGGCGAATATTCAAATTATTCACTATTTTATCTAAATAAATTAAAAACAAAAAACATGTTATTAAAACACTACAAAAATAAACAGTTTTAATACCACTGGTGAATTTTTATTAAATGAATTATTATTATTATTATTATTATTATTATTAATAAAAAATTATGTTTTTAAGTTTAGCTTTGGATGGCAAGTTATATGCAAATATAAAAATGCTAATTATTAATAATGTCTCAGATATATCTAATATAAATATAAATAATATAAACGTATCTATTTATTTTAAAAAATTACAACAAATATCATCACGCATCCCTTTATGTATGATGGATGAGTGAGAGGCTCAACTAGACCAGCAGCCAACTGATCAGTAAAGGAGGTCAGCTAGCAGATTTCTCTTTGCTTTTTAAACCTTTTTAGTTAAAACATCAATAAGAAACATCTCTGATTGTTGGCTGACAGACATGATGCTAAACCCACTAACTAGCTGATTTAGAATATACATAGTTTTGCACATCCCTTACCGGCGGCCTTTACATAAGAACTAGGATCAAAAGTTGAAACAGGCTTGACGTAACAGAATCTCTTGTATGCGGATAAAAAATAAGGCCCACAATTTCACATCTGCAGACAGGTTTAATCCCAGTGACACCTTATGTCTGCAGAGACCAGCTGCTGTCTGGCATTTAATACAATCACACACAAACACAATGTTGTCTTTAAAAAAAAAAAAAAAGGAGTGATCAGGAAGTACTTTTCCCGTTGCAACCTGACATGGAGGAAGATATCTCACCTGGTAGTAGTTTTTGATGTGTCGGATGACAGTGTTGAGATTCTGTATTCTCAGGTTGACATCATTGTTGACTTGTTTGTTGACTCTCTGATTCATGGGGCTCGGGTCTCTGTGGGCCGAGAGCAACAAGAGTGCATTTGAAAATCTCACATAAGCACTTTTATAATGGCTTGGCAGGATGTTTGACTATTATTCATCAACCTAGTTAATTAGTGAGGTCGAATAATTTACTTTTTAATAGTTTGGTGAACCCAATTTTTACATGATTTAAACCAATCATTCAACCTATCCACTCCGAGACTGCGCTTTTATAAACTGAGCTGTATTTTTATTTAATTGTACTTTCATTTTCAAGTAATACAAATCTTGGTCCATATATTTAATCTGATTAACAATGCAAAAAGTTGTGCGTTTCAAGACTTTCTATTTTGCTTTTAATCGGTTCTTTAATCATGAATTACTCCACTTGGAAATATTTGTAATCTCTCATATTTCTTTCCAAATGTAACATCTCTCTTTTAACAGGTAAAAAAATGAGAAGCAAAAAAATTTCCCTTTTACAATCTCTTATTCTAATTCGTATCCAGTAGAAATGTTTCCAAAAAACCAAATTATCTGCAATGAATGCTGATTTATTAGATAAATAGTTTTGCACATGAATCATCTTCATTTGAATGCACAGCAACATGATCTTTGCATTACACTTTGGAACATTGCATTATTTTACTTAGCATATAGATTTTTTTTCATTGCATTATAAACAAATGCTTGTTCTACCTAAACTATATCCCATACATCAACAAAAAACCCAAGTTTTTCTCATATAACAAGTAATCAGGCTTTCATATCACTGGACTGGATCATTGGATGTAAAGGTTGAAGCCAGTAAGTGGGTCCCGATCTTGGCGCAGACAGTTCTGAGGTCCTACATAGACTCTGTTTGTGCGATCCTCATTTACATTTGTTTTGTGAGAATGGCATGCAAATTCTGCCAGCTTGGCCCACAAATTCCCGCTTGCAAGTGAAAGAACCTTAAAAGATCAGGGTCAGTTTTCTTTTTTCCTCTGATGTCTGGTTCAACTGTTTTTTTACAGCCTGAAGCCAAGAAGACTGCTTTGAGTTTCACTTTTTGTGGCATTTTACGAGCATGGATATTGCAACTGACAGCATGGTTGGAAAAACAACGACTGTTTAGTAAAAGTTAAGGGAAGGCCGATGGGGTGCATGCAGAGTACATCTGCCAGATGGGATACGTCAGCATAACAGCGATGGTGTTTACCGCATACCTGGTGAACAAATACACCGTCAAGGCTATCGGTTTGCTACAGGCATACGGGTGTGGGCACATTAAAAATGGATGTGGGTGAAGAGAAAGGAGCAGTGTGTACATTGCCCTCAACATTCCACATCTCCACTTATTTGTAATGGTTCAGTGGAAATACACTGGACACCTGAGCATGCGAGTCTTCATATTAATGGTGTAAAAGTTTGCTTACATTATTCTTTCAAGCGCACACATACTAGATAACTTTTAGGTTGCAAAAATATAATCGACTATGTATAATATGTCTGGTGTTCACTTGTCCCTTATCAAAATTATGTTTTTTTATGTTGATTTAAATAATATACTAGATTTAATTTAAGATTTTTGGTTTACATTTTAATTTTAAGATCGATGTTTTTGCTTTTTTTGTTTTAGTAATGGTGATATTTATTAGTTATTTTATTAAAAAACATTTTATTTCAGAGGTTTTTTTTCACCTGAATATGTATGGCTCTGGTGAACGAAACTTTAAAGATGCTTTAAAACTTTTAAGTCGGCATAAATCTACAATATGATGACGCATATGCAAGTAAAACATTCTCAATGTGAGAAAAAAAAAAATATATATATATATATATATATATATATGAAAAAATTCAAATCATACGTTCTGATTTCATGCTAAAATTCAACAGGAAATGTGTCACATTAGAAGAAGAGACGGTTCCGAATGCCATTTTATATTGACTTTGAGGAATAAGACTGATGCAGTTCATGCCCTAAGTGACATGATACAAAGAGAACATGACACCAGGGTACAATAATCTATCAAGGACAGCGACAAGAGTGTCTGAGGACAGCTAATACGGTACATGTGTCATCCTCCCATTAGACATGCCCCCCCACACCCCCATTTATAAAGAAAATATTTCCTTTGTCTGAGGAGGTCTAGTGTTTAAGCCCCAGATTAAGGCAGAGAGGGTGGCAAAGCTTCTCGAGTAAAAGTAGGTTAAAGGACAACGCTGATGCAGCGCCGAAAACAGTAGTTTCATAAAGCTCAGTCTAAATGCACAAACTCTAAGTGTCAAAATATGTGTAATGAGCTCCTTTGCATGATGCAAATACTCTAAAAAGAAGAGATTTCCTTGTTCATTAGTAGGACTCACACGCGACAGTGCTGCTGGATAGTCACCTGTTAGCTGAGGTTACAGCTTGAACTAACCGAAACTTCCGTGAACTAGCGTTCAGACGCTGCTGCCATTTACACTGCATGCTTGCAAACTGATGTTACGCATGACCTTAAAACTCTTGGCAAAGTAGAGCCCCGAATCAGCCAGAGACCCTTATTAACACACTAATTACCGATGAGGAACAGAACCGGTGTAGCGCGAAGATTCGGATTGAGCGTCTGCACAGTTGGATGGCAGGCAGAAAGGATAGGATGTGGTTTCTAATGAAAAAAAGATAGGCCTATAACAACTGCTAGATTACAGCATGTAGGCACAGTCTCTCTCTCACACACACATACAAGGTTCTGTGTCTGTCACTCACATGTGTGTCATTATCTTATGAAGGAAGACACCATCCACTAAATCCATGAACATGGAGAGCTTATCTTCTGAACCGGACCCAAGGGGTCCAAAAGTCTTCACCTGCAAAAATAATAAAATGTATACAATAAATAATTCAAATAAAATAGGTAGTAATATCATGACAGGATGCACGCACAGCTGCACAAGCAAACTTTCCGTTTCTGAACTGAACTGCAGAGTGTACAAAATGTAAAACATACACACAAAGACATGTTTGTAGTTCGTTTTTAAAGTAAATATCGTTTGTCAAACAGTCTGTGTTCAACTTTAAAAACTAAACTGTTCTCTAACCGCCATGTGCGTGTATATGTTTGTTTAAACGTTATACAGTATCACGAAACGGCAGGCATGTCAGCAAGGGAGTGTTGATTGTTGTCTATAATGAGGGTTAAGATGGTGATGTATGAGCTGAAAACACGGTGGTCAGAGAAAGCACAGTCAAACAGGACACAGAGGTCAAGGGAAAAAAACCCTGTCAAGTGTCATTAAACTCTTCATGTAGAATGATGAATGCACACAAAAAGTACTAATGTTATGCTGTTGTGTGCACAGGTTTAAAAGCGTAATAAAAATACTACTACTACTACAGATATAATAAAAAATTATATATATTAACTTCACCTCACGTAAGTATACAATAAAGAATAAAAATACAAATAAGAATAAAAACAATTGACCAAACGCATATGCTACTTTTAGCACCATATAATGGCAATAGTGTTAATAATTAAATTTTAGCATGATACCATGCTAAATGAAAAGCTTGTTGGGCCCCTTTCCAGTAAGTTTGACACAGACCTAAAGCACACAGCCCGCTTTCCCACGTTAGCATTGCCCGGGTTTTCGCTGTCACCGGCCGTTGCTAAACAAACTACAACTAACGCAAAAACAAACTCCGCACATACAGCAGGTGCCGTCGTGTCTTTGTGACTTACCCAAACCACAAGCGGCGAATCCATGAAGTTAGACATGAGTTCAGACACCGTAATATCCATTTTTGAGGGGAAACGGGACGCAAGATACCCACGCGAGAGTTAAAATTGTTTGCGAATGAAGGTGCGACTAAAAACAATAAATAAGAAACAAAGTGCGTCGGACTCCTCTAAGGCTTTATGTACTCCACATTACTGTCCGCAGCAGAACAATGCAGGGGGACGCGAATCAAATCCATTCTGGAAATAAAAAGACATCCTTTTGAGGAAACGGTTTTAAAACTTCAAAATGACTTGCAATCCCAATAGTGGAAGGTTACGGTTAGATAAATATAAAACGCTAATATCTATGCGGACTTGCTCGATTAAAGTTCAACTTCTCTCCGTTTACTCTCAGCGATTGCTGGAGTTACTTTGTCGCCGCGCGTTCAACCTGCACCCGCACGAACGGCACGGGAGAGTGACGTTGGCTTACAGCCAATCAGCTGCGCGGAAAGAAGGGCGGGTGCTAACAAACCGACCAATAGCGGGCTTGTGAGTACTGAGTTTCATTCAAAATGACGTAACCAGCAGCCCAAACTGTTGTCGGGACAACCAGCCTTGAACGGCGCGGCTCGAGGGCACCCTCAGCAGGTAACATGTATGTTATTGTACACTTTGTTTCGCTTTCGCACATTTATGAATCCTCTGCGTTTAAAATGTTCCACTTCGGACTATTATTACGCTGGATTACACATCGAAGCACTGATTTATAAAGATCACGAATCAGTAGCGTCTCGTGCCGCTCAGTTTTTTTTTAAATACAATTTTTTGTCGTTGGTTAATCGATTACTGTATATTTAATAATCGTTTTTTAAATCCAGAATATGCAATTTACCTTAATGACGTTTAATACACGCACATAATAATCTTGAGTGTGTATTGATGTACTAGTTTAGTAGTAGTGTAAATGTTTTGAATGAATTTCATGAGCTAAACTGCAATACTCGCTAAACAAAAAAAGTAAACAAGACATAAACACACACTACAAATCCTTAAACTGACAACAATAGGCCGTGGTTACTGCAAACAGATAGTTTATTCATTTTCATACTCCTTAACCTTGCTTTCAACTTATATGGGATTTTGCATTGAACATACATATATACTGTATATATAAAAGGAGAAGAGAGAACAGAGACATATTGGTTGAAAGGGAGTTCATTTTAAAGTAGACTGCAGTGTTTAAATAAAAAAGGATAGATAGATAGAGAGAGAGAGAGAGAGAGAGAGAGAGAGAGAGATTTGGAGGTCCAAGTTGTAATGGCCAAAAACAAAACAAAACAATAAAGCACCATGCTGACCCTCTGGAAAAAATGCTCTGTAAACATATTCATATCCAAAAAACAAAATTGAGAAATTTTAATTTTGCTAAAATGTTTATGTGATTAAAAATAATAACAAGGAAAACATGCAAATAATAAAAAATTTACTTGTTTTAGCTTGCAGTGCCTGGCAGAAACAGTGTGGATATATACGTCCATATTAATATAATACTGAAAAAAAAACCACTTTGGAAATAGGGCACTTAAATTCTGCGTTAAATTGAAAACATTTAAAAAATTTGTGATTAAAACTTAAAAGTAATTTTTTTTAATTAGCGTGATGTGAATATGTGCATTCAGTTTAAATGTATTTAGGAAGTCCTTCTTCTTCTACTTATTATTATTATTATTATTATGTTACAGGTAAAAATTCCCCCTTTACCATTATTTCTACATTCACATTTGCATGACCATGTTTTTAAACATTCATTGGCTACCATGTTTAATTTATACTGCATTATCCAAGCTGTACACATAAAACTTTTTAATCACATAAAAATTTTAATCATTGTTATGAGGACGTGAGAGATACATTTTAATGCATATAATGTTTTTTCTGTCCTTGTGTAAGAGCTTTTATAATGTGAATAACACTGGGGAACCTGAGTTATGAGAGGGTAAAACTCTTATCTTAAAGATATAGCACCATATTAAATAAATGTAGCAGTTCATGCTTTGCAAAAAGGTTTTGGAACATAAAAAAAAATACCTCTCCCATCTTTGTATTCTCTTTAGTACCATGGATGTACGTCTCAATGCATTAATATGTAATGGCATTAATATGTTTGCATTTGAATATAATATTATTATAATATTAATATTCATATGTTTGTTGAAATAATGAAAACTACAACACATAAACTGTCTAAAAGCACACTAAGAACTGTGCTTATTGCATATAGTGCATGTTAACGCAATAGTGTAAAGTGTTAAACACCTTCGTCATCACACCTCCTGCTAGCTGATAGCCATTTACAAAAAGAAAGACCTCTCCAATGTCAACCTCTATTTAAATTCTATAAGTTCCGATGCAGAGAGCACAGTATTACATTTGCAACCATTTTAAAGGAATAAGGCAGATTAACAAAACTAAGCATGGTATTTATAGTCAAAATACATACTGAAGCATGCCTAGAAGAAACTCAACATAAAAAAATCAAGACAAGAAGAAATCCTTTTTTCTTACAAATAGATTGGTTAAATTTGATCAGTTCCTGTGCTTTTATTTGTATACAGAGTGAATGTGGTATGTGACTCTAGTATCGGAAAAATACAACAAAACATAAAAAAGCAAACGTGTGGACATTAGCAACACTTCATTAGCTTAGATACAGGCAGCAGTGTCATCTACATTTCATAAAGCTAAATTCTTAGAAATTAATATAATGTTAAAAAAAAATCATGTTATAAATCTGTTCCATTTCACCTGTGTCACATTCTGTCCAGGAGTTTATTTCTTTTTAGCAAAAAGACTAAACCTCTTCTCCTTCTCTTTCTCCTTCTTGGTTGAGGGAACCTCTAGAGTAGATGAAGAAGGTGGAGGTAGGCTTTGTGCCTTCACTCCTGACGGCCCTGCAACTGGTTCTTCTGTCACAGCTTGTGCTGCCTGTTCTACAGCCTGAGTCCAGGTCTGGAGTTCCTCCTGTGGTCAAAAAACATGCATATTTAATGTTGGTTACTGGCATATTATTACTAATTATATTATGTCAACCAATAAAGAACTAATTAGAAGAAGCAGTCAATAGCACACCTCATCTTTACACTGGAACAGATATTCACTTCCATCTTCAAGTCTGGCAAATGGAGCAAGGATAAAATGAGTAAGTAAGTCCTATATGTAATATATATCAAAACTTAAAGAATAAACACTTAAATACATGTTTAATTAAAAAAATAATATGATGAATGACCAAGACCCTTACCGGAGTTTGAACACCTGCTTCTTTTTCTTATAGTTAGTCAAGATCTCGCAAGAAGCATTGGTGAGGTTCAGGGGTTCCTCACCATGGTAGGTGACACTGTGACTAAAGCTCTTGGCATCCTTGTAAGCAGAGAGCTGCCCAGCTTTGAGCACACAGTAAATGCTGTTCCAGGACCTGAGACAAGAGATGGAAAAGTAGAAAGTTGTAAATTAAGTTCACTGGAAAAATGATGACTTCTTTTGATTTAGACCAAGTCACTGTTAAATTCTGGTCAATGGCTTGGTTACTTCAATGTGTCTCTTGACAACAGCTAACCTGTTGGATGCCTTTTTATTAGGTCCCTCCATCTCATGTTTGCGGGATAGAGTTCCCTCCATCAAGACTGGTTGAACTTGTAAAGATTCAGTGGGAAGCGTGGCAGCTTTTTCTATCTCTTTGGTAACCTGGATGGATGTGGAAAGGTCCAGCTCCAGTGAGCCACTTTCCTGCATCTCTGAGATCAAAGGCACAGTGGAGTCCCCCGCTGTGCCATCCACTCCCACGGAACTTGGCTCTATTACTCCTAAACCAGACTGAAGATCATAAAAGGACAGAGTTCGGGTACAGATTCAAATAAGTATTACAGGTATTAATCTAACAAACATTTGCGGCACAAAAAGTACAGTTAAAATATAGTGTGCTGTATTTGCAATAGATGTCAACATGAAATGTGAAAGAATGTCTGTTAGTGAAGAGAAAGATGATGAGACTGGTACAAAAAGTTTAACTTACCAGAGACTGCTCTTCTGTGGTGTAGAGTTGTGAAGACTCCTCTGCAAACCCGGTGTCTTCTCTCCTAGGGGGCAAAGTTTGAATGTCAAATTTTAGTATGGAATATGGCGTTAGGGAAGTACAGTATTACCCAGATTGTATATATACCTGCTGTCTTTTTCCACCTCCTGTCTGTACTGTTCTATGTCTTGTTGTTGTTTCCGAATTTCCAACAGCTCCAACTACAACAGATTATTAATAGTCAGTGAGCTGTGCCTGCCAGTGCAAACAATTCACATTTTCAAGGTATATTTAATAAGTTTAAATTACACATACTGTTGTAAGACGTTCCAGTGCTGAGAAACGCTCTTCCCATGTTGCAGTGGATTTCTCGAAGGCTTCATGTCTCTTGAGAAGTTTTTCAACTTCATCCACTGTCTCACCTAGATCTCTGCTGACCACATATGGCTCTTGGGCAATCAGCCAGGCCTCTGCCACAGATGCATCCCGGGCAAACTGACATACCTCCAACACTAGAAGGAGATATAATTATGAGGAACTGTAATATGCAGTAATGTGTATGTTTGCATCTTTTCATGTGTTTGTTGACATATGTGAACTTACAAAGTCTAAGCCATTCCCATCTTTCATCCCATTTGAGCATCATCTCTTTCCTCTTCTCTGTCAGTTGCATTAGCTTCTCTTTAATCTGTGAGCACAAGAAGTGTTCATGAAAATGGATAGCTTTTTGCACACTTCATTGTGGCTTCCTGCTACCTTCCATGTCTGATTACCTCAGCAGAGTCCTTATGCTTGCGTTCCAGGAGGGCCCGGCCCAGCTCCCCACACTGATTAAATTTTGGCCCACGTGTCTCAATTTCAGCACGGATTCCTTGGTGATACTTAATCAGGAGCTCCACTGAGGAGACATCTCTTTGTTGGACAAGAAGAAAAAAAATCATCACAAAACAGAGCATGGACATCTCTCCTGCAATGATTATAATGAAACATTTCCATACCGTGGCTTTTCCTGTGTCTCTATCTGCTGAATAATGCTTTCCATCCAGGCCAGCAGGTCTCTCACCATGGTAAAGAAGCGGAATTTGTCCGCAGTATCCTCCAGCTGCTTCCTCCTGCCAGCACAAGCAGCCAGAAGACCGCTCCAGGCTTCCACAACCTCTTTTTCAGTTGCTTGAATAGCAGTGGCCTGGTCTCCTGCATACTGGGCATGCAGTCTAGTTGCGGTCTCCTGGAACTGTTTCACCTGCAGGGAAAGTAAATCCCTAACTTTTTGAGATAAATATATACAAGCCAGAGACAAACACATGAACACATTATTATGACATCAACTTGTTCATGTAATGTGTTTTCCTTGCCTGTTTGCCAAGGGAGCTGATGGCCCTTTCGAATGCAGCATGCATTCGGTGGAAGGACTCTGCTTTGCTGAAGTCTTCTCCCAGATCCTCAGGAAGCTCATTCTTCTTCTCTTCAATTTGAACGACCAGCTCCTTACCATCATCAAAATACCTGACCAAATTTACAGAATATTTCAGATAATGTTTTCCAGTATTGTTTTAATGAGTCAGTGAGTAATAATGTAATCTTATGAAAGCACTGCACTCCTTAATCTAGTTAATTTAATCTAGTTTAACTATATTTAATTCTTCTATACTTACTTAAGAAGGTCATAGGAGGCTGTAAGGAGCTGGGCACGAGTGTCGATGAGCTCCAGCAAATCTGCCCAGCTCTCATTGACTCCATCCTTCCACTCCGCTAGGGTTGCTGCCTCACTGTGACCTGCTTCGATCAGATCATCTATGATCCGGTTCACAGTGTCTATGCGTTCTTGACCCACTGTCCCTGTTTCCCGTGCAAACTCCCTGAACTTATCTCGCAGGATCTAAAATATTGATGGAATCAGGCAAAATATTGATTGTAATTATATTTATCTAAAATGAATATGCAAAGTTGTGTATTGAATGTAAAAACAAGCTTTTGTGTGAGACAGTAATTATACTTTGTCTGAGGTCAAGTTCCTATTTACCGTCACATGGTCAAGGTCTTGGCCCATCTCTTGCGAAGAGGCCACCACATCACGCTCTGCAATCCACTGCTCAAGATCCTCCACTTCACGACTAAGCAAGAAATGATGATAGGTGTGGTCCAGCTTCTTTTTGCGGTCTTCTGCCAGTTCCTTCAGCCCAGCATACTGCTTGTCAACTTGTCCTTGTCTCCGGATGATGGCCTCACTTCACATACAAGCAAATAATGATCTTTGTTATGGAGTGTTAATAACCTACATTGTGGTGCCTACATTTAGTTCATCTTGGCACACATCTCAATATACAATACATTGTATTAAGACATGCAATTAGCCCAATATACCCATCTGGGTGCTCTTCAGCCAGCATCCTCTGGGCACGGTCTGCCAGCTGCTGAATAGAGTGTGCATAGTCATCCACCGCCTGCTTCGTAAGTAGGTGCCGCTTCAGTGTTATTAGGGCACTTTGTTCATCCTACAACCAACAGAAATTTTCAAAGACAATCTATTTTAGTATGGCTTTTCATTGCACACAAAATTTGACATAACTTGGCATTTTAGAGATTTTTAAAACAACAACACTGTTCTTCTGTGTGCTCTACCTTGGCCTTCTCATCAGCGATCATGTAGAGTTCTTGTTCACCTATCCAGGCTTCTGCTTCATCTGCATCATTGTAATACTGCTGGGCTTCATTAGAGCCATAGAGCCGTGCTCTCCGTTTTGCCATCTCCTCCTGCAGCTTTGCCCACACATCCTGAAGCTTCTTCATCTCCTCAGACATGTGTTCTTCCTCTGGACTACCCTCTGCTGCTACCACCATTCGCCGACCACGTTCTAACACTTCATCAATGCGTGGCTGATGCCCATCAATCTCTTTTTGAAGAGACTGTGCAGGATATAAAAGGATTATATTAATGTATATGAAAGGAATTACTTCCAATACAAGTTGAAATAGACAATGGATGGAGAAAGACCAGTTCTACCAAAAGTGAATTAATAGGAATGATTTAGAGTGTAAGTGGAAAAAAACCAAAAAAACTTACTTGGTTCTTTTTAAGCAGAAGTTGGACAGTCTGAAGATTGTTGCCATGTTCTTCTGACATTGCCATTGGTAACCTCTCGTTAACCCAAAGCTGAGGAGAGCAAATCAAAACTTTTATGTAAAAATTCTTTAGGAAGAAAAATCAACAAAAACTAATGATACATTCTGAAAAGCTGTAATTCTAGGCGTGCACATACTATCTCATCTGCAAGATCTCTGAAGAACTGGTGTACTGCCTTAGCAGCCTCCAGCTTGCCTCTACGTTGGGCAAGAGGTGTAAGGAGCTTCTGGAAGTCCCTCTGAAGTGTCTGCTGCTCAATTTCAAGCTCAGGTTGGTCTTCTCTAAGAGAAGCATGCTGCTGTACAGCTTCTTGAAGTTCTTCAAGCTCCCGTGCACGATCCCGAACTTGATTCTCTGTCATCTAGGGGAGAATAGGGCAAATTTAAGCATTATATTATAAATTATCACCAAATATGGAAGGACAAAGTACAGATCATAGTTGACTTCATGCGATGTCCTCTACTGAATTGTTGTACACACAAAACAATGAAAAAGTCACACCTGATGTTTCTTTAGTAAGATGTTGGCACTAGTAAGATCCTTAACTTCTTCATCCACATCACCCTGGAGCTGCTGCTGCAATTTAGCCAACCATTTCTTCAGGTCAGCAAGGCTCTGATCAAATAGCTCAGAACGGTTTGCGTCAAAAAGCAGCCGAGCCTTCTCCTGTGTGGTGCTTTCCAGCTTATCCCATAGGTCATGAAGCTTAGCAAGACGATCGGTTACAATGGGTTCAAACTCAGGCTTGGATTCCATCAATTCTTGTCCCTCCTAATATGAGCATGGTTGAAAGTACAAATAATTTTCAACACATTGTTATGAGGACTTCGACAAAATATTATATTGTTTATTAACAAATTAGAGCTCAATGTAGGTCTGTTTAAAAGGTATAAAAATGTTTCCCATATGCAAATTGGGTATGTTTTTGTTTTCTTCTGAAACCCAACTGCTATGCTTTCTTTAAAATACATATTTAATTGCTATATACCTTATCAATATTATGTAGCCAATCCTTGTTGGATGCTAGTTCTGCCATAAAGGCCTGGTGTTTTTGCCACTTGCTATGAAGGTTACGAGCCTCATCGTATGACGTATCCTGTGCAGTCAGCATTTTCTCATTTATCCACAGTGTAAGCTAAAAAAGAGAAGTAAATGTGCATTGAATGAGAGAAAAGGTAACAAAGAACTTTGTTCATATTAGAAGCAAATCTGCAAAATCTTGTATATATGAAATTTTTGAGTAAAGCATTACTCACATCCTGGGTGTTTTGAAGAAAGTGTTGAAGTTCCCTGTTGTCCTTCAGTTTCCCAGAGACTTCCTTGGCTTTGTCTCGATTCTTGTTGTACCTGAAATATATGCATAAATATAGGGGTTATTTATTGGTTGGTCTTTAGTACAAAGTGGTGTAAAAAACTATATGGTTATATGTGAATACTGGCAGACATTGAAGCGGCTTTTCTTTACTCCTCCATTTTCTCACTGCAGAGAGAACACTTTTACAAAAAAGCAACATAAGCCAATGGATTAGGTATACTTTCACAAAGAGATCAATACCCATCAGGGCAGGCGCCCATCTTAAGGAGCTACAGACTGCCTGGGCTAATAGGGGAAATGCAGGCCATTCCTTTACAGTATAATGCTTCTCTCACTCACTGCCGATTCAGCACAAAGAAAGCACAAATGCATGGGTGCATTAACATAAACTTTTGAGGAGACACCTTTGATAGCTTTCTGAATTACACTGACACTGTGAGTTGACAACAGTCAATTATTTGATGTAAATGCTCTTGCCATTCCATTTTATACACTGGTCCAGAGGATAAATAATAGGCAGAATCATTAACTTTTGCAGTACCTTTTCTTATGTAGGGTCTTGTGGGATGCTAGAGCCTACTGAACTGAAAATCGGTTTTATATACACTTTTACTCTTGAAGCATGCGATTTGGATTGAAAGGGCAAGTCTATTTAGTGGACAGCTCATATGCTAGGTCAAAGAGGGATGTTATATGTAAATGATGTAGTATGTCTGTCCTTGGATGTAAAAAAAAATGAAATAATATAAAAGAAACAGACCTGTCTTCAATAGAGCCCATCTTGTCTTTGACCCTTTCTGTGTAAAGGTTTCCACTGTCCACTAGCCTCTGACCAGTCTCCAGTGTGCTGAGTATTTTCTCCTCATTAGCATCCATGGTAGTAACAAAGTCTTCATGTTTCTTCAGGGCCTTCTCTGCTCCATCCAGGGTGTCAGGCTTGTCTGTGTGGGCTAGAGTGTATTCCTTTTAAAACGTACGTGAAAAAGACACAGAAAGAAACACAGAAAATTAAAAGTGAGGAACAATATTATGGAACTGTAATTGAAGGTTATTGTCAAATCAGATGAAATGTTCATCATCAGAAGAATAATATATGTATTAATACCTGGTTATTTAAGATGGCCTCAGCCTGCTTGGCATCCCTCATGAACTGTTGAAAGCCAAGACCCTGATCCAGGAAGCCCTTGCGGCTGTCCCACATTTTGTGCAGCTCATCCCATCCTTTATCAAGACCATCCAGCCTCTGTTCCAGCTGCTGGTATTGAGGATCATCTTCTTGGCCCTGAATGACAGCTGCTCCTGTATTCCTTACACGGTGGTAGTCTTCCTCATGGGCATCCATATCAGCCCTCACAGCATCATGGAGACTCAGGAAATGCTCAGCCTCTGGTAAACCATCAGGCATATCTTCAGATGCAACAGCCTTCTGTGTCTTAAAAAGCCAGGCTTGAAAATCATCCATGTCCTGTAGGAATGTTTGCAGCTTGCTGACCTCCCCAAGAGAGTCTTCACGGTTTTTCAGGGTGCATTTCAAGGTGTCCCATGCTGCATCCAACTCTTCCTGTCTGCCAAGTATATCAGAAGCATGCTCTGGGTGGTCCTTCACAAGCTTCTGGGCCTCATTACGCAGGAAGTCCAACTTATCTTGGATGGCAGCAAGGTCTCTTTCCATGCCAAAGAGCTTTCTCTGAATTGTAATGACTGCTGCCAGATCATTCCCAAGGTCCTGTGTTGATTCAATGACCCGTGTCTTCTCTTTTATCCATGATTCCGTCTCATCACATTCAAGATCATAGTTATGTAGGCTGAGGGCTGAATCTACTTTGTGTTTCTTATCTTCTACCATTGCTTTAAAAGCTTCCCATCTGTAAGAAGATAAAAAAAGGAACATTAGAGATTATTAATGAAGTATTTTTCATTCGAAATTTACACCCAAGACTGTAACTCGTACCTTCTATTAAGACGAGTTTGACAGTCTTTCACTTGTTTTGTTTGTGGATGTCTGCTGTCTTCAAGTTGTTTGGCTGCTTTATTGACGTTATCAACCCGAGTCTGCATATTACCCATTTCCTGCGCAAGAATGCTTAGCCTGCAAACAAATACAATATTTATATATTGGACTAAATAAATTGACATAAATTGGACTAGTTTCTCAGTTGAAACACACATACAGTACTACCTCTGGCTTCATAAAACCAATAGCAATACCTGTTTTGTACAACTTCTAGATCTTCCAAATTCTCCGGTGTCTCCAGTCCAACCAGCCATGTCTCCTTCTGGCCCATCCAGAGCTCACAAGCATCTGTCTCACTGAATATTTTGTAAAGAGCCATGGTGTCATCCAGCTTTTTCTGCCTCAGATCTGAGAGGGTCAAAAGCTCAATATACATATCCCGGATATCGTTCAGACGGCCCTGGATGTCTGGTGTGTTCCTTAATTCCTCAGGAAGTGCATTGGCCTGTTTGGATAGAGCGTCAATCGTGGCTCCATTCTTGGCGGCCTCATCTCTCAGGTCACGGTGTTTCTTGAGCAGTCGCTGTGTAGTGTACTCATCATGCCCAATGTCATCACTGTTCATCTGCCGCATAGCATCAACTAACCAGGCTTTGAGGTCATCAGCATCACCTTGAAACTGGAAGAAGCGTTTGGTGTCTTGTAGATTTTGTTTACGGAAGGCAGCCAGTTCCTCCAGCTGCTGCCACTGGTTTCGCACATCATCCATGCGCTGCTGCACTTTGGGAGAACCCAAGTGCTTGGCCTGAATCATGCTTTCTCCCTCGTCCATCACCTGCTTCAAGTTGTCCCGTCTGGCAGCAAGCTCATCCTCAAAGACACTATGTTTGCTCTGCAGTACCAGCACACTGGTCAGGTCCTTACCATAGTCAAGAGAGGAGAAGATGTGCTCTTTTTCCCGAATCCAGCTCTCTAATTCTGCAATTTCCCATAAAAAGTTCCAAAGTCTTCGTGACTGCTCAAGTCGGGCTTTCCTCTGAGTTGCCAAAGCACACAACTCCTGGTAGCACAGGTCCAAGTGTTGTACCCGATCACGGATCACTTGTGGGTCACATGGTTTATAACCTAGAAAATTAAAGGTGGAAACATAAAAAAAAATGTGCACAGTGTGTGTTGCAATTAAAAAAAATTAAGACTACAGAGACTGCTTCATACATAAGGATTCAACTGTACTCACTGTCACCATTGGCAAATTTAAGAGCAGCTGCATTGGCTGATCGTACTCTTTCTGCCTGCACTGCTATGTCAGCTTCTAGCAATGAATGTTTCTGCAGCAAGTCTTCTACTTCCAATAAGTGTTTTCCAAAGTCTGGAGACAAGAGTCGGCTCTGAAGAATAAATGTCACATAAGAAGATTGATAATGTGGTTTTGTTTCAGTTACATGAGTTACAACCATTATATTCAAGCAAAGCATATTAATCAAGCACACAATTTGCAAATTGGTCCTTCATACCTTCATTTCATCCATCCAGCTAATGATGTGGAGCATCTCCTGGAAGATTCTCTGAAGGGTAAGGTTCTTGTCTAGACGACCTCTCCGAGCTTTCAGGAGCTCTTGAAGGTAGTCCCACAGTCTCAAGATATTGTCCTTTCTAGCATCAATGCGTTTAGCATCATGGTATCGTTCTGCTTCTAGTTCTTTAGACAGGGCCACCAGTGCCTGAACGCGTTCTTCATATGCAGCAATATCTGTTTCTATTGCATCATGTTTCTTTTTAGCTGCCTCCACTGCTGGTAAGTCATACCCAAAGTTGTCCTTTTTATAGTAGGAAGCAAAATATTGATCATTATTGTTAATTTTCAGGTATTGGCAACCATGAAATGATTGACTCTCTGCACCTTTTATCTTTTAGATGAAGGCTGTGCATAGTGAGTTACCTGTGTAACCAGTCTCTGATTCTCTTGAAGCCAGGTCTCTCTCATAGCTGCCTTTCTGTCAAAGCGACGGGCCATCTGCTCCAGCTTCTCCTGCCTAATGAGTTCATCTCTTAGGACCCGCTCACGGTCATGTTCTGCCTTCTCCAACCGCTCCCATGCCTAAGAACACATAACAATGTTCATATCAATGTTTCTAGATATGGGATAGTTCTACTTGATCTCACCAGATAACCACCATATTCTATTGTTCAAACTTTGCAAGATAAAAAGGCAAAGTCTGTTTTGCTGATATAGGTTCAGCTATAGGGTCCTGTTCAAAGTCTGACTTCAGTTGCCATTATATATCACCTTCCCTAACTAGAGGTTGGAAATGAATACTTTCTGAATTTAAATCAATGCAGCATTAACCTTTAGCATTTTACCTTATTGATATCAGACACCAGTGCACCCTCTTTAGGTGTGTAGACTCTCTGATTGTTGGCCCTCATTCTGCTCTGGATGGTAAACAGCAGTACTTCCAAGTTGCCTTTCTCTTGGAATCTGAAGAGTTAGAGTTAAAAAGTTGGTTGCTTAGCAGTTGATTGCTTACTACAGAAAAAGAGACATTTGTTCATAAGTAGCATAAATTACTTAGGTGGTTTCTCCACAGTACGGTAAGAGTTGAAAGCCTGAAGTTGCTGTTGGACGCCTGTAAGGGAGTTAGCAAGCTTGCGGTTGTTCAGCACATTAATGGTTTTCTCAATCCATGTTAGCAGGTCTGATGACAATGTCTCATATTTATCAATCATCTTTTCTGTTTCAATGGCCTGGTCTAGCACCTGTAGAATATAAGTAAAGGTAAATTCAAATGTCCTCTTGTATTAAAGACACAAAATTCACATGGGAGCAGACTAGATCAAATTTTGCACCTTGCCAACTCGCTTGCCCTCAACTGCCAGAGCTTTCATCTTGGAGAAGTAGTGGTAAAATGCAACAACGTATGTGATTATGGACTTCTCATCTGGGTTCTCAGTGAATACATCTGTAAACAATACAATATCAATGTTTTCTCTATAATGGAGAGATAATTATTATATGTTTGGCTTAATAGTCAGCAGATGTTACTTGCCTTCTGGGTCCAGGAGCTTGGTGACACCAAGCTTTTTTTCAGCTACATTAAAGGCCTGCTGAAGGTTGTGAGTGGGATTGGACCTCTGTAGATTGCCATAGTCCACCAAATCTGGCCTGATAGATTGAAATGAAGAGGTTATTTCTATATTTTATTGAATAGTATGTATGAAGAGGATAGTATGAAGAGGAACAGAATCAGTTTAATTTCTTCGTGGTTGATCGAGATTTTAAGAAATCTCATATTTTACCAATTCCAATTCCTACCAAAACAATTTTTAGGAAAAATCTAAGAAACATAAGATGGTCTAGAGTAGGTCTAGAAAAAGTCTAGAGTCTCTCTCCATTTAATCTCAGGGGTGTCTAGAAGAGACAATTGTTATCCATATGAACACTTCTCAGTTCATCAAAGCATGTCTCCTAACCACTAAACAATATCCTATCTATATATCTATATCTATATATATATATACACACACACACATTATATATTATATATCACCTGTGTTTGTGAATGAGAGCATTGAAAGCCATGCCATCTTTCCAGCTTGTGGTGAAATTGGTAATGTTTATATTGGGGTACCTGCAGAGACAAAACAACATCAGGCAATTCTGCAACCAGATTTCACATAAAATAGAGGGTTCGCTGTCAGCTTCATTACTACTGAAGAATGACAACTGTTGTCCTACCCCGCAGTCTTCATCTGGCACCAGAGGAGCAGTGCATCTTTGGCCGAGCGTGTCTCTTGCCGGCCTGTCTGGTCAGCTTGTCCTGTCTCTACTACAATGTCTTGAATCTGTATAAGGAAAACAAAACAATAAACAAAAACAAAAGGACTGCTTTCTATGAGTCTTACTGTGTTTATATCAATTAAACATTCCTTTTGATTTGAAAGCAGTAAATTCTCATATAGGTTGACATTTCATGTACTCTAAATCTCAAATTAATTTGAAGAGCTACTGTAAGTCACTCTTCTTGGATATACAGAGGCATTGTTGCTTTATTTAGATTCTGACTTTTTATGTCTCGCTGTGGGAATCAGGCAGAATAAAGACCAGTCAACAATTCCCATTTCGGTCTTTTTACTTTCATTTTTCAGGGTCTGAATTATGTAGCAGACTACATGGTTTGAAGTAGCTGGGTTAAAAATATCCAGCTATCAAAATGAGAGATGTAAAAATAAATAAAAGCTTTTCCAATCAGCCAAATAAATGTAAGCTTTTCTTATCAGCCAAAGACACAACACAAAACTCTGCTGTAGGTTCACCATAATATCAGAAGGTTTGATGTGTTCTGTGTTTTATAGCTTGAAAATGTTTTATTTTTTAACAAATAAACTTTTATTATTTCTTATTGTTTGGTTTAAATTATACTCAAAAAAGTATAGAATAATGGGCTGACCTGGAAACGAAGAATGATGGTCCAGATAAGGCCTAGGATGAGCCGGTGGTTCCCATCTACGATATCATGTGATCCCATGTTCTCTAAGTGCACTCTCTGTTCCTTTAGAAACTGTAAAGCTTTGTCGACATTCTCAAGACAGTGGATGCGCATTCGGCCCTTGGTTGGCTTTGGCTGAATGGTGGAAAAGAGTCAAAGATATTATTGTAATGACTTCAGTAAATGACGATTATTTCTATTATTTATAATGTGGTGTGGACAAATGTAGTTTGACATTGTTACACATTCAACATGTCCC
Organism: Puntigrus tetrazona; assembly: GCF_018831695.1. Lineage (NCBI taxonomy): Eukaryota > Metazoa > Chordata > Actinopteri > Cypriniformes > Cyprinidae > Puntigrus > Puntigrus tetrazona. The sequence continues at coordinate 15,569,866 of NC_056715.1, read as the reverse complement.
ACTCACCAGTCTCTCTCCTGACAGAACCTCCAGTAGTTTGATGAGCATTCTTCCATCCCGAAGGTCTAGATAGAGATCTGAGATTCGGCAGCTGACTCTGGCTAATATTGAATTCACCCATTTTGTGAAGGTCTTCTTCTGGACAGCCTCTCGCTCATCTAGTTTGGACAGCAAGGGAAAAACATTCAACTCCTCTGATGTGGTCTAGTAGATTCACTTCATGGCAACATCTTAAAGCTAAAAGTAGCTCATAACTTGCCAATTCAGGAGTCGTAAAAAAAATTAAAAATAACAGTGCTAAAACTAGATCTAAAAACTAGACCTACACCTGTGAAACACTGTGAGTAGTGAAGAGGATTCCTACGTCACTAAGAACAAACCAAAAACTATTCTAAAAAGGCTGTCTCAGAACGTAAACATTTTAGAAACATTTGATGATAATGTGCTTTTAAAAAGATATCACATTTAATTTTGGAGGTTATCCCAACTCCAAATTATTCTTTTGATTATATCCATGTTTTCATTAACCAATTGGGCAAGAAGTAAAAGCCGTACTTGTGTCCAGTTTTGTTTTCTTTTTTTTGTTGTTTTTCATATCTTACTATCAAGCATGATTATTCTACTCAGTTAATTAAAATGCTTTTTAATTAACTGAGTAGTAATTAACTAATTTTTTCTTATGAGAAGCATTAAGGCTGTAAGGAATACGGACCCTGATGATTTACTTGCATGGGAAATAATTTAAGTTAATAATTTAAAAATAATTTAATGAATCTCAGAAATACATCTACATCAAATAAATAAATAAATAGGTCTGCAAATAATACATTTGGCCAATTTTTATTTTATTTTTGCACAGTAAAAATGTTATGGCAGTAAGCATTTACATTTTTCTATCAGCTTAAATTAAATTCTGTAAAGTACATACTTGTTATGATGTTTACTCAGAATTGCACAATAATGTTCAGATGTATATATATATTATATGTGTGAGTATACTATATAATCAATGTATAATTAATGTGTGTATATATATATATTACACTGTTATATATGTATTTTCTTCATACTATATATTTTTGTATGTCCATGTTTTCTGCAGCACAAAAAGAGCAAAATTGTGCATACTTAATGATGTGTTTTATAAATGATTCAGATTCTATGGCTGCAGGAAACTGGAAAGATGGAGGGATGGAAATGACAAAAAGAGAGAGGTAAAAAAAAACGAGAAGGGAGAAAAGGATGTTATAAAACATTAGAATGTGAAGTGGGTAGAGAATGGATGCATGCTTTTAAACCAGTCAAGGAATATTACCTTCCCATTTATGCATAAAGTATAGCTAAACTATGTCTCAGACTTGACCCTCTTCTTGTCTCGGCCTTGAATCAGACTCAGTCTTGACTACAATACCGTTTAATTACCCTGAAGTTTTAACACATTTTATAAATAGAAAAACTACAGTATGAAAACATGTCTCCTCCATCTAGATAACAAAGCAATGAAAAAATAATGCATATTCAAATGTATAATGCATTGTGTCTGAACTATTTTTGAGCATGTGCAGGAACAATTCTTCAGAGGTGTTAAGTTTAGTTTTTATCAAATATTAGTTCTGTGTGACCAACATTAAAACAATTTTTAAAGTTTAGAAAGAGCTGGATTGTCAAATGGATTGTTGCCTTGGTCCCACTTTATATTAGCTACTCTTTATTATTTAAATGAATCATTTGATACAATACGCTTATTGTATGCATACATGTTTTTACATGCGAAAGGGTTTTGCAATACAAAATAACCACACAATAAGTACACTGTACTTATTTTGTGATGTAAGTACACAGGTTAATGCCACCAGTGTTGCCATGGAGATGCCATGTTTCATTGTGAAAGTGAAACTACTTTGTTTGGGCTTCCGAAAGAAGGCACAACTAGAAATCTGTGGTTAACATTTCAGCCCAAATCCAGGTGTGTTCAGTACAGTCTGGAGCTTCTGACTCTTGGGCAGTGTAATGTAGTGCTTGTTGTTTGTTATTTCTCCGATGGCAAATGCAGTCACGGTGTTCTGTTTACGTGGCGCTGCGCAATGTAACGTGTAACAAGACAGTACAAAGTCATTATAATCAGTAATTGTGTCCCCACTGGATGCAACGAATGCCTTGTTTGTAATGGCTTTTATTGTTTGAGTGATTGGGCCGGGACACGGCATCACAGTATGGTAAAGGGTGTAACATTTCCGTCACATGCTTGAAGTATTCAGCCAATCGCAATGCTCTGGACAGCCAATCAGAGCACACCTTGCTGCTCAGCTTTGTAAAGATCCACGCACTTCAGAGAGGCGTACAATAATGTACAGTATGTGGAAAATAATGTGTTTTAGGAACTTTAACCACATAAACACATTGCATTACACCACATACACTCACTTTTTAGCTGAATCATATGACCCCTTTAAATTTTAAATTTCTGTCATGTTTCATATCATTAATGTTGACATGCAGCTATATTTTCAAGTACATCGTCTACCACCCAGAGTTAGGAGGCCACACATACAAAAAAAGTAGTAATTTTTAAGAGTCAGGTCAGGTAGAAGCTCTATAAAGCAACAACTGCATCATTTCATTTTTTTTAAACTGCAATTTACCATGTTCCTGCCAGAGTTAGGAAAGCTCCAGATGTGCTAAAACATAATAAGAGAGCTAAGCTTGGCAACACTACATATTTCATGATCAAACAACTGCCAAACGATTCCTCTCCCTGTCCACACTTTGTACAGCAGGACTGTAGTCTGACCTCTGCTAAATGATTTGTTCTCTCTCTCTCTCTCCATTAGAACAGCAGTGAGTCTAAATAGAATTTGTTTCACCGGGGTCCTGCTGATCTCTGATATTCTCTCCAGCTCACATGAAAGGTCTGTGAAATATTCATATTGATGGATTTCCCCTGTACACAACAAGCCAGTGTTTTTTTTTTTCCCCCCAGTCAGCCTCCACTTAATGTGACCGGCAGTCTCACTAAATTCTCATACCTGAGTCATTGTTTGGGCACTGGACCACAAGATTAGGTCCTTAACAAAGTCACAAGTAACAGAGAGCTTTGTGACAGAAGGACACACAAAAAAAGATCTGAGACTTTAAATCGTACAGTATGACTATTTGTTTATTTTAAACTTTTCCTGGCAATTACTCATTTTGTTATTTATTCTAAATATATGAGCGTTATTAGAAATAATGCACGCCAAACACCATTATCTAGAGCAGTTCAAAAGTGGTATGCAAACTACCAAGGTTAAATCCCTTCTATTCGTACTGTACATGTAAACATCTGTGATAGTTATAGAAAAAATAACTATGACCTATGCTCACTCTGTTCCACAGCATTAAAAGAACACTCTCATCAGAGAGAAAGAGGAAGCTCAGTTTTACGCAAATTAACAGTGACAGTCAACTTCTCTCTAAAAATAAACACAGCTGCAAGGAGAGAATAAGTGAAGTAGGAGACCTTGATGCTGAAAACCCCAAATCAGAGAAAAAGACGTTTCCTGTAAGAGGTAAGAATAGATGAATACAAGACGTAGATGGTCTGCAGGTGTAATTCAGCAAGAAAAAGACTGATGCGGTGGGAAGCAATAAGTATTTTTTTCCACTGAATGGCCTTTTTATGAGTTTTCCATTAAATATTTAGAGGCAACGCAGTGAGCAATTGGGGCGTATATACAGCATAAATAATAAAATTAATAAATAGTGCACATAAGAAGACAAACCAGTTCCCACAGCACTCCACAAAAAACAATCTAGCATACTAACTTAATGCCCTTCCCATTCTGGATCTCTACCTAATACCTCCCCTGTGGCAGGGTGGAGGGGTATGCCAGGAAAGACTGCCCCTTCTTTGAGGATGGGAGGAAAAAAAACTCCAGCGGAACACTACCTTGCAGTTGTCTGAACCGCCCATCCAGGATGGAGTTGTTGAAGCAGATGTTGGAAGCGCTGTAGCTCAGCCAGCGCGCTCGTCTCATACTCCGGGACGGAGAAAGGGGGCAAGATGGTGAGGATCGTGGAGGCGAGGGCCGATGGCCCCGCGGGGTACAGATGGAAGAGGATGATGAGGTTGAGGAGACTGAAGTGAGAGTCATAGGCGCTACTTTAGGTGCGATGCCCAGTAAAGTCCCGTTCCTCTCCGGAAGGTGCTCGGGTTCACGAATGTGGGGGCTTTTAGTTTTGCCCCCTCGGCTTTGGGACCTGTAAACCGGCGGGGTGCTCCTGCTCCGACTGCCTGGTGCATTTGTCCGGGTTGGGACTTCTTTTACCGTGGTATATTGCCGGCTGCTGACTTCTCGGACGACCGGGGTAGGGCGGATTGCGATGGTCTCTCTGCTGGTCTTCAAGCTGAGTTTGACCTCCCTCAGCCGGGTCTGGCTCACGGGCACCGAACGACACAAACAGGGGCTGCTCATCCTCACCACATTAAATCAACACGCAAGGCCGGGAAAGAGCGAGACAAACAGGACACTCTTCTTTCTTCCTTCTGTCTCGAGTCCTGTTATCTTCTTCTTCTTCCTCTCCACCCTCCCTCACTCCCTCCCTCCCTCTCTTTCTGCTTCCCGCCCTCACTCACTCCTCACTTAGCAATGATGCTGTTGTGCCTCTCCCCGGCAGCACATGGAGTGGTTCTCCAGCACCCCAGCCATGCATATAATATGCCCCCGTTCCTGTCCGCCCCACAACACACACACACATCTAAAATTTCATCAAATGGCTTTACACGTGTACACGTACGCTTGTGTGTGTTTCGATTTGTTATAAATACAATGTGATGTAAGTGCATGCATAAGCGGTTTGGGCCCTGATGTAAATACAAACTACAAATGTATTAATGACTGTGTACTCAAAGTGTACTTGGTATACTCAGAGGGACGTGTGTCTGTTCAGAAACCGTAAATCAAAGGTGAAGAATGGGAACCACTTCTCTCTCGCTCGCTCGCCCTCCCTCACTTTTTAACTCTCTCTAATTGCATTACAGAAAGAGCAGAGCACAGACGTACCGACAGAACACATCACACTCCCCCTGGCTCAGCAACATACACTTGGCTTAAAGAAGCAGGCCGAGTTTGAGTACTCCATTACTAATGCATTTCAAAACAGAAAGACCCCTAGCCTTAAAAAAAAAAAAAAATTAAATAAAAATAAATATATAAATATATATATATATATATATATATATATATATATATATATATATATATATATTCTCACACAAATAAATGCACAACATACAAGTTTTAATTTATATAACAACTGTTCTCCATACTTTAACCAAAGATAATATGACCTTATTTCAAAGTAGTTATAAATATATACTTCAATCATATGTGAAAAACATCTTAAAATTCAGCTAGTTGTATTTATTATAAATTATATAGGACATTTTCATTTGATTGTAATTATCATGCAACAACCGTTCTATGTAAAAAACTGACATTATTTACAACATTATCAACTGTAATCAATAGCCTAGTAAATAGATGAACTGGCTCACCACTATTTAAACTAGTTCACCAAATCAAAATAAACTGTCTAAAACAGTTCAATGCTCGAGAATCACAGGTTTACAAGTTAACGAATCACTATGGACTATGGTTTCGGTAATAAATCTTTACTGTTATTGCCTGAGTTTGAGTAAATTAACAACGAATTTTAATTTTTGGGTGAACTCTCGCTTTAAGTGTTAGAAAACCTCACCTTCATTTCACACTTGTATATTGATTCATGCCTCGTTATTTAATCGAATTTTAATTAAGCATCTGCCCATTCTCCAAACTGCTTGTCCTGTCTTTTGTGGGGAAAAGTACATACTCTACTTGCGCCTTTATGTGACCATCAAAATCTCATATCTCTAGAAGTATCTAGTGTAGATATGCACTTCTATAAAGCAATGTTCTGTTACAGTAGATATAAAAATGAGATGCCAAAGGAGAAATTTCCCACATTTGAAGGCAAAAATTGGACACTCTGTTAATGCAGTCAAAGAGGTCGAGCAACCGCACAGCATCGTGAAACACCACTCGCGCTTTCTTCTGAAAGATATTTACAATAGTGTACTGTCACTTAAACAGTTTCATAATTGTCGTATGTGGATTACCCAGTCCCCAAGACCCCAGAAGCAGTCTGGTCATGAAATTGCTATTTAAAACTTGCTGTCTCTGAGAACAGCAGACCCCGCAGGTGTGCCAAAAAATTATAAGCTCCTGCAACCATCCTGGAGATCTAAGCTATGGGCACAGATGGGCAGCTGTCCAGCTCAGTCATACCGAGGCATGCTGGGTATGTGCAAATGATCCCGGCTGGTCAAGGGGGGCAGGAGAGGATAGGGTTCGGCTGCCTGTACCTCTGTGTATGTATTTGCACATTTGTGGGTTCTGTATATCTAAGCCGAAGCAACATCTTCTCAGTTTTATGTCACTTGAGACGACTCACCTGCAAGCGCTTTAATGCGCGAGCGCTCAAACAGTCTGGCCGAGCTGTTGTCGTTGTCGAGCTCTTCGTCAGACAGTTCGAAGCGGGTGTTGACGCGGCTGTACTGCTGAGTGATTTCAGCATTATCAAAGTCTGTGGTGGAGGTCATAGTTGCCATCGAGATGAGAGGGACCAAACACCTCAGTGTGCCACACGAAGACAAGAAAGTGGAATGCCAGAGACGGATGATCTGAAAAGGAGAAAGAGATAGAGGAGGAGTTTCAGTGCGCATTTATCTTTTTCAGATTTGGCGACTATTAGTGACTATTATATATTTTGAAACTTCTGTTCGCACCTCACTGTATTAGATACTTGAACCTAAGAGACTGTTCACACAAAAATGGAAAACGTGCAGTAGAATGGGAAAGAAAGGCAACCTGAAGCAACCATTTTAACTTGAGAATCTGTTTTTAAAACGCTCTGTCATGTGCAAGAAACCGGAAAATATGCATGTCCAACATAATCATCTAGCGCATGTTTAAATAGAAGAAAAGAAAGCAAAAATGTGATCCATGATTAATTAGTAATACCATGGTTATATAATGTATATACATTGGTGGCCAAAACACTAGTATTTTCACAAGCTAAAAAGTGCTTATTATATTTCAGTTATTATATAACTGTTGTACCGTATCGTTAGGGACTTTAAGTGTACACTTCCAAATATTCAGTTTGCCATTAGCTGTAATAATCCAGAGATCTGATCTCCTCGTTATCCAGTCTGTCGAATGGAGACAGACTAAATCCTGAAGAACCGTGGCAACGTCTCCCAAGATGCATCTGATAAGCTACAGTACTGTTAAAAGTTTTAGGCACTTGTGTAAAAAATGCTGTAAATTGTGGATGCTGTCATAAATAATGCCACGAATAGATTTTCCTTACCGATTAAGTTATATTAACTAAATTAAATCAACGTTTGATGCGACCATCATGAAGCAGCTTTTGCCCCATATGCACTTGTTCATAGTTTTTCAGGTAGGTCTTTTCCGATATTGATGCACTACAGCAAAAGACAGAAATAACCATTTTTTAGCTGGATAAAATACTAGCACCACTGTTCAGTGGACAACACACATCAACTAGGACTGAAAAATGGATTTAAAATGGATTTTAAAAATTTGAAAATAATAAAGAGTCTGCATTCTTGCTTAAATGGAAGCGCTGTGCCGGATGATCGTCGCGTACTGCTCGTTTCAGCTCAAGAGGTGCTGCCATTCAGAAAGGTGGAGGTGAGCGTATAAGAAATTCTACTTAATAATTTAATTAAATAATTTAAATTCAAATTTTCACTCAAAACGGTATATTGGTACTTAAGACAAAAACGGACTCTCCTATCATTACCTGCCTCTGCTTGTCTCTGTCTATAAGTAACGAATCAATAAATAACACAATTAAAGGGGTATACCTGTTTTCCTTACAGAATGTTCTCTACACCCTCAAGATTCCAAAGGCCGCCATTTTCAGCACATGTCCTCTAACCGTCACTCTTAGCGAGGGTGTGTATTTGCGCGTGCTACTGTGGAATGGCGGGTGAAGGTTAGCCGCTAAGATAGTTCTATCTTTGTGTGGCATGTTGCTCATGTGTAGTCTTATCGCCCTAAACGGGGGGCTGGGCAACCCCTACGGGTTAAAGAATGTGAAGAGCACCCTTCACAAATTTTCCTACTTCGTCACGCGCTACGTTTTCAGATATGTGTTCCTTCACACCGTCAGATCATTTTGGGGGGAAAATCCTTGCTAAACATCAGCAGTGAACTTCTCGAGACTATCCAAAGCTTCCGCTCTAGTTGGCTCTGAATATCTAGTCCACTGAAAAGCACCGGACCGAATGAATTTCACCTGCTAGGTCATCAGGGTTAGTGTACCGTTTTATGCTAGGCATCAGTTGTGCGATATGCAAAATGAAAATGAACGATACAATCAACATCTGGCTCAAGAACTGAGTGCAGAGGAGAATCTAGCAGGTGTCAGAAAGAGCGGCGCTGGTGTTTTTTTCTCTCTCTCTGTATCAGGCCAGCGCAGGGGGATGTTATCAAAAAACTATTCTCCACCCACCAGCGGGAAACCCGTTATCACAAGAGGCACAACTTTGCTGCTCTCTGTGCGTGCGGGGTCTCTGTCATTGAAATACGCTCACGTGCACGCGTACAGTTTATGACGAAGTATCTACTATCTCAACTGAAAAAGAGGGACAGTGGGGACTGCTTCGAAAAACAATTCTTCACCTAAAAAAGAAACTAATTTCGCAATGCCATTCCGAACCTGTGTGACATTTTCTTCTGTAGAACAGAAAAGAAGAAAGACTGAAGAATATAGATGTTGCTCTTTTCCACACAATGTAAATAGACAGTAACCAAGCTGTCAAGCTCCAGAAAACGACAAGTAGTTCTTCATTTTGATTTGTTTTCTCAAGCCATACGACAGCTGATCTAAATCTAAATCTAATTTGCAATTAAGCATGCTTTATTTTTAACATTTTTTGTTAACTATTCAAATGTTTATGAATCTAGCAGCGCTCGATTATGAAATTTGAACATTTTTAGGACGTCGCAATTGCATTGGAACCTGTTTGGCAGTAATTAAAACTGTAACTGAAATACCGTATCTCTAGCTAATAATATCTATCGCCGCCTTCATAATGTCACACAGTGTGTTTACGTTCAAATTCCGCAACCCAATCCGAGAGGGCGGCCCTCTACTGTCCAGGAAGCCCACACAGCGGGTTATTTCTCACATGTGTGAGGGGAGAGGCCGCACTTAGGTGTGGTATGAAACATGACGCACTGAGCATGCCATGTTACTGTAAGGACAGCTGGAGCCTGGCACTACGGCGCTGGAGTACTCCGTGTTTAAATTAAAAGAAAGGACAGTAAATAGTGGGCATAAACTCCACCTTGAAGAAATAAGTTTACCCTGAAACTGAAGTTGTGCCGTTAGTTATTCACACTCACGTCTTTCTGTGCAACACGAAAAAAAGAGACGTTTCAAGGAACGTTCACGCCGCTCCTTTTCAGGCAAACAAAAAAAAGGCTGGCATGATTTTGCTGCTCAAATAAACGCAATGCGTTCAGGCTAGCAAGAGCGTACAATCAGCAGACAGAATAACACAAGCTATCCCTGGAATGAACTTTATGGTCATATCATGAAGTTCTGGGCAGTAAGTAACGGTGTTTACACCACGGAGGTTCTCCCTATAAGGCGATTTTGAAACAGCTCACAGAATTTTATTATTTCAAAAGCTTAGTGACAGCTGTTTTTCTTTTACTAATGCTGTGAAACAGCTTTCTTCTGTTTATTCGATGAGAAACAGAGACCATCAAAATGTGTGTTGATCCTTTGTAGTAAAGCCTGGCTAGTGTCTAGATGCCCAAACCGGTCTATTTTTTGGTCTATGACTGCCTTAAACTTACATGACAAGCTGGTTTGTTTCTGGTCCAATGTGGTCTACCGGTTTGGACGAGGTTTTCTCCAAGGGCTTTTTGGTCAGATGGTGTTCAGCGTTCAGCAGGTCGCTGCGCTCCTCATAAAAGTGCAGTACTTTTACAAAAAGAGCAATAGTCTAATTAAACTTTTAACAAAACTACTTTTGCCGTTCAGAAATATACAACATAACGTCATTAACACAAAATACATCACCAGATACATCTCATATCAAATGACATTGGGAACCTCAAACGTAAGACAGGCCCTCTATGGGTTTCAAATGTTACAGTAAACCTACCTATACAGCAGAAAACAGTCCCGGGGGGTGACTCGCTTCTTTGTCGACGTCTTTACAATAAAGTCCGTTATTTGAAGGGCAGTAGTAATCCCATGAGAGGCGCTGAGGTCTAGGTCACGGTGGGGAAGAGCTGCTGCAGGGGCAGGGAGTGCGCAGGGTCGCTCATTCTCCTCTGCCGCTGTTTGACCCACCCAAAGTGTTAAAAATAAAGCAGACCGGCGGAGCGGAGCTGAGGGGACGCGCATTCCTGTCAAGAGTCACTGACTTTAAATGGCGCTCCCCACCCCTCCACTGCCCGCCTCTACCGCAATATCACAAACCCGCCTAAAGAAAAGAAACCAATTATTTACGATTAGATACTAAACGATAGGGAATTGTGGCAGCATGGATGTGCCGCTTAAAGACATGTTGTTGTTTTACACGTTGAACACCTGTTGCTTGTGCGCGGTTTAGTTGTCCATAGAAAAATATTCGCTCTGTTGTGGAAAAAAAAAACAACTTACACACGAACAATAAATTATTTTCATCTATAATTGTTTTTTTTTTACTAACCATACTTGTTAACCGCGCTATGCACCCCCTCCCAATCCAGTGATATTTGTTATGTAATCTATCATTTATAATTTTGTATTCACACTCTCTAATGCAAAATAACACCGTCACAAATGTACTTTTTATTTCAGGTAATTGAAGAAATAAAGATTTTAAAGCAATGCGAATAAATGTGAAATAAAGCGAATAAATAAAAATATTTTTTAAACCTAGAATATTATATTTTTTTCAATTAGTATTTTTATTTCAAGAAATTAATTATTTTAGTCAAAGCCACACGTTTTACCTAGTTCACATTTATCTTTTTCTTGATTTTACGTAAAAGGCTTTTTAGGAAAACACGCTAAGTCTTGGAACTAGCTTAGGACAACTTGTTAAACGATGCTAGCGACATGCTAAAATGTGCTGTTAAAACGTTAGCTAACTTATTACGTCTGAAATATAATTTACTGTGTTAATTACGCAATCATTTTGACTTTCTGACGATGAAACATTTAAACCTCTAGCTTTCTAAAAGCCAGCAAAATCATACTTCATCTACTAATTAACAGTTGCAAATACATTATGACTACTACACAAATGGCATTGGTGAAAACATTTGGAAAGATTCTGTCAAATTCTTCACACAAGCAGTCATTCTGTATTTTCTGTTTTTAGAAATATGTGATTGATATATTAATTATATTACTCATTTTGATTGACATACAGTGGAGGAAAGGGATCAGGAAATGACTCCGGCTGGATTTGAACTTAATGCCCCGGCAGCCGATAGGACTCTGACATTTTAATACTAAAATTATATTTAGCTGATTCCTGTTTACATTTTTGGACAAGTTTTTTGGGGTAGGATTTATGTTTTAAGTTAAATCAGATCACCACCAGAGGTCATCATCGCGCCTGAAAAACCATCGTCTTTTGGTTTACTGATTCATTCAAGTCACCAAATTATTCACATAGTCATTTCCCTACGCTACTAGGTCAAGTAATACAAAGATATTATCAATACAAACAGATCTGAACAGCTTAATTTACCAGCCTGTTGAGGTCAGTCAAATTCACCTGTTAACGATAATCCCAAATCTAAAAAATACTGAATATAGGCTACAGAACTACAGATAAATAAAAATAAACACACAAAAAAAAGACCTCAGAGCTGCAAACTGTTGATGTAGTGTTGATGAAGTGTGGCACAAACACTTAAAGACTGACAACAAGAAACGTATGAAAAATGTATTTAATAAAAATATGTTCTGGTTCATAAATTAAGTCATTAAGATTTTGGAAGCTCTTCCGAAGAAACATAAAAGAAACTGTAAAAATAAAGAACATTTTAAAACATAAATTATTTTGCATTTAGATAATAGCTTACATATTATAGAAGACAATAACAGTATATTAAAACAATGTGATATAATAATAAAAAAGAAATTCTTCATTTTTTTTTGTCGTTTACATTTTAGCTAGATAAAACCACTGGTGTTGTATCATCCTACAGTGCTTGAGCAAAGGCTCTCTTGATCGCCTTGTCAAAATGCTATGGCTTTAATGCAAATCCAAATATGTATATTACCTATACGCTGTAGGAAGTTAAGCAGTTCATGTTAAAAACGATTCACTTTTGTTCGCATTTCATTGCAAAGAAATTTAAAAAGAACATTTCGCATGCACGTTTTATAAAAATAAAAATGACAATACTGAAAATGTCAATATCAATAATAACAGTCTTATGACGGCCAATCTATCCCATTTCAGCCAATATAGAACTTGTCGTAAAAACAAACAAAAATGAAAATGATTGAAAAAAAACTATACCACCAGCAAAAAAGAAAGGAACTGGACGTATTTATGAAAGGCACTGTACTGGCTATTACAGAATAAAGTTGAAAAAAAGTTTCTACAGCTGATGTTCAAGTTCAAGTTTTACATACTAGTTCTTTCTGATAGTAGTGTAAGACAATGCTATGCATTTAAAAAATACTGTAACGCAGTTGATTGTTTTTATATGAATATCCCTCCTTGCTATGCATAGTTTAGTCTATATCAATTCGTAATCGAGTGATAACTATATAGATACATGGAAAAAAGCTTTGGGATTTTACTTTGATTAAAGTAATTATAACCATAATTAAAACAATAATTAATACTTTGGCACATGGGGGCAAAAGTTATTCAATGACAACGATTAAGACAAAATTAAATAAGGCAAGATAACGCGTTACACAATATAATCGTACATCAGTGCTATGTGAAAAAGAATCAAGTAAAGAGCGAGAACGTGAGGTGCAAATCTTAGCAAAAACCTTCAGGGCTTTAGTGTAAGTGCTTGTTGCTACGTCCGTAACCTGATTTGTCATAAAGAGAAGAAAGAATCGAGGTCTGCTATGACAGCTGCTTGCTTCCTAGAAACCGTCTTCAGCAGTCTAGGAGCCAAGGAAGGGCTTCCCAAATCCACCTACAGGGGGAGACACGAGAAACAAGGAGGAATTAGAAAAGGCTAATGCACTGAACTGATACGTGAGGAAGGAAAGTATGTAAGCTATCTTACTTGTAACAAGTAGATGACAGTGACAACCTCTCGACCATTACGCTGGCTGGGTTGAAGGATCCAAGCGCTGGGGAGAATCTCACCACGTATAGTATCCACCCTGGGTCGTGGTAGCGTCTCCTCGAATACAGACTGCATGGCCAGCACCCACATATCATCCTACAGAAAAGAGGTCAGATTTAAATGAATGCGCGATAAAGGCAAGGTACTCGTGGATACAGCTAATCACAGAATAGAGAGTAAAGAACACCTGTTTGGATTCTGTACTGAGGCAGCAGAAGTCCCGCGGCTGTTTAAGCTGGCAGTTGGATACGTCCGTCAAAAGATAGACTGATTGGAGAGAAAGACAAGACTAAGCAATGCAATCTGATATTAATCATTATATCTTACCTATTAAGCCTGCTATTTACTGTAAAATGTTTTAATTGTAATGACATAATGACGTCTCAAGGAATATTGTGTGACATTTACAATATTCAACCAGAGTATATGGTCTGTGTAAGGCACCAGCTCCCAGGGGACGTTGCTCAAAAAAATCAGTAGCTCCAAAAAAATAATTCTGCGAGACATTTTTGATGTTTCATTTGATTGGCTAATGTGTTTTATTGTCTGTAATAATTTCACCACCAACAACTTAATATTCCCGTTTCCATGAATTAAAATGTATTATATGGCCTAAACAACGAGGCAATATATGGTATATGGTTTAATTGAATAACAATGTTAAAATACTGTATTTTTAATACTAAACAAACAATTTACATTATAACAAATGCCTGCAAAGGGCACCAAAGGCCTGCTAATTGCTGTTACTTACAGGAAGATCAAATCTTTGTTAATATTAACCAAATATTCAATTCAAATATCCAATTTTGGCCACCTTTTATCAATAGAAATGCTACAGCCTATTTAATTTCTTCAACAAAAACGTGGACATCACAACCCATCGCAAAAATTTTTTCTGAATGCTTGAGACCATAAAATCTCACTGTATTAATAAAATTAAGTCATAGGTAACAGTCTAAAGCTACAATTGTAATTTAATACAATTTAGTTACAAATTATTTATTTACTTTTATATTTAATTAAAGTTCCAGGCCTATTTTGAACCCCTATAGTAAGTCCCCACTAACAAGAGGATAAGGATGATCAATTTGATTTGGAAAATGACCATGAACCTTACAATACACGATACGCGTATCATTACAATCCTAAACGCATGTTTACGTAATTGTTTTCTTTGCACATAAAATGTTTTCTCGCAGCTTCATAAAATTAAAGGTCCTATAGCATGGAAAACTGTATTTACCTAGAGTCCTTCTTATGTAAATTTAGTGAACAAAAAAGCCCACTTAACAGGTAAAACAGAACATAACACCATCTGTGACATAACAGTTGGGATCACTTATAGTTATCATGGAAATAAATGTCATGTTCCAGGCTGTGCAGGAGATGTGAAGTTTCAAATAAGCCAATAACAGACCGTTTCATTCTAGAGAGAAATCCTAGGGCTTTTAATGGACATTTAAAAAACGTTTTCTGGAGAATTTTGCCCTAACCTAAGCCACTTACCCTCTATGTAGATATCAGTGAACACTTAATATATTGTATCAATACATTCTAAGGCACCTTTAAGGTTGAACCACTGATGTAACATGAAATATTTTAATGATATCCTTACTACTTTTCTGAGACATGAATGCGGTAGCACTGCTGTCTATGCTGGGTCAGAAAGCTGTCACATTTCATCAAAAATATCTTCATTTGTGTTGTTTCGAAGATAAGCAAAGATCTTGCAGGAATGGAATGAGATGTTGGTGAGTAATTAATGACAATTTTCTTTACTGGGCGAACTATCCCTTTAAGGCTTTCTCCTCTGATTTATGATCATCTTAGAAACCACAAACTGATTCTTTAGGGCACAAAAGCCTTAAGAGCAAGTCACATTGTGACAACAGTGTGACCCTAATTTTCTGATTCATCGCAAAGACTATTAATTGCCATCAGTGAACATGTAACACCAGATGATCAACAGAATAGAATCCCAAAATAATATACTGTGCACAGAATTTTACCTAGTTGCGTGCTGTCGTCCAGCGGTCGTGTCCAGGCAGATTTAATAGACTCGTGGTAGAGGTGAGTCTTTGAGTGATCCCGAACTATAGACCACAGGCTGGCCAAAGGTCTCTCCAGCTCAACTGCTCCAAGAAACCCATGAGCTGAGGGTCTGGAAGCAGCCTTGTGAAAGACTTGAACGCCTCTCTCCGCACCTTGATGCCTGTTGAGAAACACAAAGTGACGACAGAACACATCTAAGAGGTTTATACATGCAAAATATGCAAATTAGCGTACCTCCAACCAGCAGCTGCCTTCCCTGCCAGCAGACTCCTCGCGTCACCACCAGAGGCCAAATACACCTAAAGCAAACGAGCGAGTCCATGAAGAATTTTCTATCGACATGCTCTTGCGTATTAAGAAAAATGAAAGCAGCATACTTCTGAAATAGCACTGGCAAGAGTACAGTCTGCAATATCCTGATATGAAGTAGATATAGATGAAGGAGAGCCAAAGGAGAGAGTGCGCTGTCGAGCAAAGGGAGGAGATGATGGAGTGGATGACGACTCATATCCAGTGACAGATGTCTCCAGGCTGACATCTAGAGAGAATAGGCGATCTGATTAAGTGGATTCGAAGCATTGCCATTGGGTTTTCAATTGTTTATGGGTTATCGCTCACCCTGGACTGACAGCCATCTACGCTGAGCTTTTGAAGTCTGCAACGGGATCACTGGAGGTCGAGTTCTTACTTTGAATTCTGAGACTCCGTTTACCTGAGGAATGAGATGGAAAAATGGCATTTACAACTAAAATATCATGGGAGCATTTTAAACTGTTTAGTGTGGTTCCTTACCTGTATTAATGGTGAGGTCATGTCTTTCAGTATGGCAGCATTGCTGCTATTGTACCCTGAAGTGGGCCCCGAGGAAAGACTCAGGTTCGAACCACTGCATAAAGTACTGTTACTCATGCGTGTGCGAAACCGCAGGTCGTCCTAAATAAGAAATTATGAAACTTTTTAAAAAAGCAAAGGCTGACCATTTTTCCAAGTTTTAAAAACGATCAAGTGTCACTGACCTTCACTGCCTGCGAGAGAGCTTGCTGCTGTAGTCGTCTCTTCTCCTGTTCGGTCCTCTCACGGAGTCGGTCTCGTGCTCGTGCAATCTCGGCTCTTGCCTCTTCTCGTGCTCGGCTGTAGTCACGCAATAGAAGCTCGATGTCAGATGGACATTGACCCTCCCTTTTTGGCGGATCAGGAACTCTGTGGAAGAGCATCTGGTTGAGTATGTAGAATTCTAGCATATTATAATAAAATGGAACTTTTGAAATTTTACTTCTAAATCACCTGCTGGTTTCGACAATTTCTTGTCTGAGCTGCTGCAGATATTCCCTACGTCTGCTTGGCAGGTCTGAAACTCTTTTAGATTGGTCCTCATGATTTATAGGGATCCGATGCTTACTAGGACTGAGGCTCCGAGCACGACGGCACATCTGGAGACGGGCTTCTCTGTCTTTTCTCAAACTCTCAATGCTCTTCCTGTGCCTGATCAAAACAGAATTCTGTTTATAACAAGCTCTGAACACACACAGAATGCTTTCACACTTGGTCCAATTGCTTGGTTTGATCCATGGTTGGAACACTTCCCTTCCCTGGCCCCAGTTTGTGTCTATAAGGTATACACTATATTTTTTGGGAGTCTAAACCACAGGTTTTATTGCTTGTCAATGAAAATGAAGTAGAAGGCAACAAAATCCATAGTGTTGCTCGGGTTTTGTGCTATGGCTTTTTAACACTTGGTTTGTTTTCTCATGCGTCAGCACAAAAAAAATGCTTGTGTCTATATGGTCAAATATATTATAAATGTTTGTAAAGAACATATCCATTTCAGCTGGAAGCATTCACATCATTCTAATCACAAACAAACCTGGGCAAAAATTAAAATGCTAGTGTAAAAGCACCCTAAATGTATATCCAAACAAAAACAAACCTTAAAGGGGTCATGAACTGAAGAATCAAAATTCCCTTGATCTTCTGACATCCTATGCTATGCTTTTCTGCTATGAAAACGTTCTGTATGTTTCAGAACATTAAAAAAAGCTTATATTAAAGCCAATCTGTCAAAAGAACAGTTAGTTGAATGTGTCACTTTATGTCATAATAGTGGGACTAAACATGCAGAAGATCAACACCCCTGACAATTTTCAAGCAAAATCTGAAAACTCATCTCCTCTGACATCACCTGGCCTCATCATAATACCAAAATAATACCATAATAGGTTAACCTGTCCCTGTTCAGCTAACTTGGTGTTGCAAGCATTTCCTGTGTCTATTTTGCTTCTTTATGATGACTTGCTTACTGTATTCCTCAATTGTAAGTCGCTTTCGATAAAAGCATTTGCTAAATGCATAATGTTAATGTACATTGCTGCCTATTTAGCCCCGCCCACCGATTTATGCCTGTTGCAGGTAAATGAGAGGAGGGGCAATTTTAAATGAAGTGCCAGACCACATGAGTAAGACCTTGGCCCTTTGTTTACTTCATTTTAGGCTTCATTTATAACAATGCACAATTCAAACAGATTTAGAATAAAAGTTGATTTAAAAGAAAACAGTTTTCATTACGTGGTCACTATTGCTTCGTCTATTATTACAGATTGTTTGATATGCACTGAGTATCCATGTGTTTTTGACCTAAATTACAGTAGAATCCATCTATGAAAATGTTAGCTAATCATAAGAGTGCGAGTTTACTTTTGAGTCTACAATATGCCAGCACAGAATGTGCTAATGAGGGCCGTCAAAGCAAAATGAAAAATATGTTTTTTAATGTAAAAATCTTCTTAACCTTGTAAGTGGACCTCATACAACAGTACAAAATAATCAAAAAACAAAGGCAGTTCATGACTCCTTTAAATATTGTACAAAATACTTCAAATAATATGTATTCACAGACCTGTTAAGCAGCTCCTGTTTGTTACAGGCTGAAGACGCCTCTTTAGAACCAGACTTGAGAATTTTAAGCAGAGTGTCTGTTTCCCCTTGGCCGTAATGCAGCTTGGCCTCTGTGAGTTCAACAGTCAGCTGATGAGGGCTCAGATCCATATGTACAGAGGCTAAAACCCGCTCACGTTCTTTCCTCAGCTTCTCAATTTCTTGTGCTCTCCTGTCTGTTTTCTCTGATGGTTCTTGCCAGTAACTAAGCTTTGTGAAGTGCTGTCCAGTTGTTCTGTGAATCTTACTATGTGTCGCTGGTGTCCGCTGATTAATGCCAGACCAGTTCGTAAATTTATTGTGCATGGGCAGATCATCAGGGATCCACTGTTGATCTTTGAGCATACTGGTTTCTGCCAGAGGATTGATGCTGACCAGAACATCTGTGTTGCACTCGCTTGGCACCAGAGACATCACGTCATCTTCCTGCTGTTGCACAGTGCTTTGTTTTGAATGAGCCCAACTCTTTATTATATACTCTGAAGATCTGGGACTCAAATGACTATTCTCAATTGACAAATTAGGTCTTTCTAGAGCTTCCATTTTAGATTGTCTGATGTTATCTGAAAAGGATGCAAGTTGGACACCAGGAGGAGAGAGGGACATTCTTTGTGGCTGAGATGGGGAACGTATAATAGTGGGTTTGCTCATTACCCTGTTTTCAACTTCATGACAATAGTCATTCCTCTCATTTTTCATGCACTTGCTGCAGGGACTGATACTATTTGAGAAGTCGTCAGATCCACCTAGATTTGGACAACTAATGTCACTTAGGTTTTCATAGGTCACAGATGACACTGATGTAGATGGTGTCTTTGCATTTTTACTGTGAAGGATACAAACGTCCTCATTATCTAGAACCTTATTTTCATGGTTGGAGAATTTATGACCTTTCAGTGGCACGTTGTATACATTTGAGTACTGATTCTCTTGTCCCTCAGTTTTATGGTTTGTTGAAGCCTGGCTTTTTACTTGTCTTTGCTGGATGTATCTTGCAGCCTTCACTGTAAGGATAGGAGAGCATGCACGATCCATAAGCATAATTTGTTTATTAAAGCATAAATTCTTTATGTCTACATTCCTGTTATAAGCCTGCTTCTCCTCTTGCTTCATATGCAAGCTTTTTGCTCCAAGGAAGCTGGATGAAGACTTCTTACAGAAATGATCTACTGTGTTTTCTTCCAAAGTAGGAGCATCCTGATTTGGCACAAGAGTCTCTAATGAAAGTACCTTTTGGGGAGGAATCAAAAAAGGTTGACTCTCAGTCACCTTTGAACTTTTGGGACGTAAATCAGGTAAGCTTTTAATCCTTTCGTAAGCCTGTTCACGTTCACATATATTCTTCAGAATCTTGGCATCACCATCAAGCTGTGACACATTACAATTATCCGAGCCAATGACTTTAACAATAACATTTACTTCATGGGCTGTAGTATTTGTTGACTTTGGAGAGTTCTCTGTCTGGACCCCAATGTCCAGTGAAGTTTGTGTACAACAGTCCCGCTTGTAGTTACTGCCAGATGAAACCTGGAAACAGTGTTTAGGCTGCTCATACTTTGGTGGCGTTTCCCCTGTTCGCATACACTGTATGTTCCCCAGAAGATCAGAAGTGTTGTTTATCAGGTCAGAGAGATGTTCAGACATGTTCTGCAGA
Source organism: Puntigrus tetrazona (assembly GCF_018831695.1). NCBI lineage: Eukaryota > Metazoa > Chordata > Actinopteri > Cypriniformes > Cyprinidae > Puntigrus > Puntigrus tetrazona. The sequence continues at coordinate 15,549,832 of NC_056715.1, read as the reverse complement.
CTTGTCCACGTGGTTGGGGCACCATTCCTTGTTTTGGACACTGGTGTCTGGGTGCTGCTTCTTCTGTGACGGTTCTTCCTTTTAAGGTCCTTATTAGCCTCAATGGTTTGTGTGCCTTGATCACACCTGCTTGGACTCGGATGTTCCTGAGATTCATACTCAGAGGAGTAGACCAGCACTATTTCGTCAACTTGACCTGAACTGTGGCGTAAGTCTTCTGAGGCACCATTGTAAGAGTCACATTTCAAAGCTGTTAGGGTCTGTTTATTTGAACTGCTAGTGGAATAAGAAGCTGCATTCAGCAGAGGTTGTGAAGAAATTTGATCTCTAGAATATTCATTACTACTCAGTGTGCTAGAGAGGCCTTTATGATTTACATAGGCACTCAAATGGGAACTGAAAGGGGAGTCCTGAATATTTAGGCCATTGTCTACACTACAGCACCTCGTCATATTCTTGTTGGAACTATTGAGTGGAGAGTGTTTGCAGGATAAATTGGCAGCACTTCCAAAGGCCTGCTTTTTGTGGACTGCTGTGTTAACTGCCACAGTAGTTCTTGAATGAATAAATGGGTTAATATCACTTGACGCAAAATGCATTGCAGAATCTCTTGTCTGTGGAAATGACTGAGCATGGTCTTCCACACAAACTGAAATATCCTTGGAAGAAGAACCGCTCATTGAAGTAATGTCTTTATCATTATTTGTTTCCGTTATCCTTATCTTTTGCATTTCTTCAGTAGAACCATGATCTTGTTGACATGCAATTGTCTCAATCTCAGCTTCACTATGTATGGTAAGTATCTCTCTAGGCTGCTGGGTGTCTCTCTGTGCTGATTTTGCTTCAATTGCAGAAGATGAAGGAATGGTTTGTTCAAGTGGAGAACCTTTGTATTTGCCAAGAGCATTCTGAGTGATATGAAGCAGGTTTGCCTGAGACGCAGGTTTGGAACGAGACGCACTGCATTTAGATGTGGTGCATTCATCCAAAGATAAATCGGGTGCAGAATCAGTGGATGAACTTGGAGGTGCAATAAAGTGGGCCTTTCTGTATCGCTTTTGTTTTCCTTTCCGTCTGTCATCATGAACATTGGTAATAAAATGTTTTGTAGCATTTAGTGCTGTGACCTTTTCTGCTTTGTCTGTAGATTTGCATGTGTTATTAGAATATTCCTTTGTATTTTGACTGCAGTGAGTTTCTTTTGCATTGTTGTTTTGATATACCTCAACAGATTTACCATGCTCTCTTTTTTGCATACAGGTTAACTGGTAATTCTTAGGCATTGGTTCTGGATTTTTCAGTTGTTGGTTATCATTAAACTGATATGCAACCACCATTTCTCTTTGATTACTTGTGTAGACTGACTGATTCTCTGATTGTAGATCCTTATTGATTTTTCCAGTATCATAGAATGTTGCCTGGCTTAGATCTGAAATGGTGGCATCTTTTCTTAAATCTTCAGTGTAAATATTGAGCATGTGCTCCACAGGTCTTTCTTTGTCTATATCAAAATTACTACTGATAGTGGCAGTTTCCAAGGAATGTTTAGTAGAAGTTTTATCTTGGCTAACATAACCATTATGTTTTCCAAGATTTCCTGGACTAAATTCATAAAATGCAAGATTGCTTAACGACCGGGCTTCAGTAGTTGGGTCATTGCCATCCACCATTGTGCGGTAATCTTCCATACTGGATACTAAAGAGTTATATGAACATGTCATTTTATTTTTTATTGCCTCCGTGGTTTGCTGAAAAATATCAGCTGCATTTTCAGAGTGTATATCTGAGACTGGATGTTTCAGTGTTGCTTCAGAGGACAATGACACCTGAGGAATGCTGCATTTACCGGACTTCACTGGAGTTGAGACCTTCATAAGACAATTTTCACTTGGAGAGCATAAATTTCCATTAAAAAGTCTTGTATGTCCATTGGTTAGTGGTTTATCGTCACAATAGTGCCTTTCCTTAGAGATCAGTGCACTTTCATTTAGTTTTGTTTTGTTGTCAACTACCTGTGCATTCTGGTACAAGCGCTGATTTACTTTCTGAACTTTCTCCAACCCATTTGTCAGGTTAAGAGACAAAGTATCTTGTGCAGACATGCAGGGAAGCAGTGTTTTTGCGTCTTTACTACCCTCTAAATCCCCTTCACTGATGCAATCTTTCCTTTGAACAGGATTTGAAGCATCAGTATAATCCTTTCTTAGTTGGGTGCAGACAATAATGTTCTCTCTTGATGTATTCACATCGATAATAGTTTCTTTGATACATGACAACACTGATTCACTTGTTTTTTCTTGATTTGTACTCTGTTCCTCTATAGTACAGTATAGTACTGAATCCATGTCATCACTGACATATCCACATTTTATACTTTCTTGTTCAACTTTCTTCTCTTTCTTCCTTGCAGTATGCTCTTCTGTATCACTGGAGTTCAAGACAGTTTGATCCTTTACAGTCAAAGAACGTCTTGATTCTGTTTGTGCGTTGGCATTATCCAAGTGCAAAGAGGAGTTGTCTGTATAAATATCTGATTTTGACTTACACAAGAAAATGTGGGAACTATTCCTCTCACCATGTCCAGCCTGAGTACTCTCAGAATTAAATCCATTTTTGTTTGTTTTGGACTTTAAATTATCCAGTTTAACTGAAGAAGTATTTTCTTTCTTTGTGATTGGCTCTTGATCTTCTCTGTAGTCTTCTCTTAGGGACATCATAAAATGTTCTTTCACTACCTCTGATATTTTGTCATTAATTGCAGAGTCACTCATCTGAAAATATCGGTTATTGGCCTTTCTTTCCACAATCTGGCCTGCATCTTTTCTGTCCTCTTTAATGTGGTGTATAATATTTTTAATCTCTGGACTCCTAGAGCATTTCAGGCTAGTACAATTTGTTTGTGTTAGCCCATTGTCGCATACACTACAGTCATTTCTAAAAGTATTGACATGATCTTTGCTGATTAAAGTCTTATGATCGTCACTGGCTAATAGTGCATTTTTATTTTTTTTGCCTTCTTTATCTTGATCAGTGTTTTCCATCATATTGGGTGTTAGCCAGTTTTTCAAAAAAGATACATTTTTTACAGATTCTGCATTGCTTGTCGAACAAGCAGATAAAAGTGAAGTCTCTGTGTCTGAAACATATTCATAACTTTTATTTGGAACCTTAATATTTCCCATAAAGCCTGTATGAGGGTCGTTCATTTCGCATGCTCCAATAACTTGCTCATTCTCCAACTGTACACCAAAGTGTTTGCCATTTCTGCCAAATCTATTAACAATTCTGCCACACTTGTCTGATTGTTTAATTGTCAATGCATAATCTTTGGTATCTGTTCTGCAAGCCAATTCTGTGCACTGTTTTGTATAGAAGTACTTATTTTCTTCATGACAGTGTTCAATGGTTTGGCCATTGGCATTTCTTGCATTTTTGTGTGATTCATTTATAATCTGTGTTGCTGGATCTCCAGCACTGTCACATGTTGAAACCTGATAACCTGATGTCAGGTCTGAGTCAGACTTTATAGAACAATCCTCAGGGTACACTGGGGATGATGATGGCTCTTCTCTTAAGTGTAAATCTTCCCTACTAGAGTTAACTGGGAAGCAAGTGGTATTTATTGAGACATCACCATCTTTGGAAAAAGAGTTGCTCAGCAATGCTTCAGTCACAGTGGGATTCAGTGGTTCATAATTAGTGGTTGGGGTGTTTGGGACTGCTAGCCCATCTGAAGAGTCTGTAGAGTCGCAGGCTGTGTGAGTTGTACATGGTTCTGCATTGGTAGTCAGTTCCTTAAAATAAATCTCCTGCTCTGGGATAAAACTGAGATCACTCTCTAACAATAGGGTATTTTCAATAGATGTATCATTTTGTTCTTCAAGTGTTGTATTTCCATCCTGAGTGGAGTCAGAACGAGGTGAGCTCTGGCTTTCTGAGGCATTCATGTTGTCAGATAGATCCAGGCTTGTAGAGCTTTGACATCTACTGTTCTCTATTAGTGTGCGTGGATCCTGTTTGATCAAGTGTCCTGAAGCCCTCATGATTCTGGGACTGTCAGCTGCATCAGTAGATGACCAAGCATCAGTGAGAGCAAGTAGATTCTCTGTCTCTCTCATACTTGCACCACTACATGGCCTTGATTCAGATGCTAGACAAGAGATGTGTGAAGGCTCTCTAGCTAAGCCTTGGCCAGTCTCATTTTTCAACTTCTGACTACTATTAAGGCTCCAGAAAACCTCTGCAGGTACATCTTTGGATATTCTCATCTGCTCTTTATTGCCAATTGCCTGAGAGCTGCATGAAGCCAGAATTGTAGGTGTGGTTAAATGGTTTGGAACTTTTTTAAACCTCAGCATTGGTCTGGCAGTCACATGCTTTCCACTGCTCTCCATAACAAGAGAATCTCGAGACATCTGACTGTCTTCACTCTCAGCATCACTGGAATTACATTCCTCCTGCTGAAGTTGCTCAGCCAGAGCAGTAGCATAAGCTGATGAAAGTGAATCCAATGAGAAGATACTATCACAATCTGAAGATCCATTGGGATCCTCCCAACCACAGTGTTCCACACATCCAGCTGTTTCTTTTTGAACTGCAACCCATTGTTTGGTACTTGTCAGAACTTCTGCACTACGCCAGTGTCTCTGTTGCTTAGGTTTCAGTGAGTTAAGCTGCTGCAAATTTTCATAAGACATTGTCGGCTTGATAGGGCACTTTTCCTGTTTTTGCTTAAAGTCTTTCACAGTCTTGTTTTTGTTTGATTTCTCATTAAGCTGACTTACAGTTTTATTTAAAGATTTTACACTCCTATGTCCCCGTGAGCCTGATGGTGGCTTGCGGAAAACTTTTGCCAAAGCACTTCTGATCCCAGAGCCAACGGAGTGGGAAAAAACCTTGCGAATGGTCTCCAAACTTTTATTTCCACTTTGAGACAGACTCTTTGTTCCCTTCACAGAACTTTTCTGTTTTATTATTGGTAATACTTTTCTAGTGGCTTTGGTGTTTGAATCCAGACAATTCTTTTCTTGGTCATTCATGCTTTTCTTGACTATCAACCTTGAGGAGGCCATTTTTAATTTTGTAGCTTCAGTTGCATTTTTTATGGGAATTTTGATGCTGTCAGAAAAACTGGCCAAACTTAAGGATCCTTGGTCATATCTTGAGGGCATTGTATTGGAACGTCTTCTAATCTTTTGATCTCTGAGACATTCATCAGACTCCCATTTAGTGGCACAAGCAAAGCCAGATAGAGACGCTGTAAAGTCAGAAGATCTATTCCTTTTGAGGAACTGGCTGTTTTGAGAAAAAAAAAAAAAATATATATATATATATATATATATATATATATATATATATATATATATATACACACACTTCAAAAGTAAGCACACAATCCACTGTTCTTGATGTTATTTTAAAAATAATTTTAAATAAATGTAATTCTAACATGAATAACACCTTGTTCATTAGGATTTACTACTTTATTCTTTAGACCAGGTAAACTCCAAAGTGTGCACTGTGGGTCTCATTCCCTTAGAGTTGCATTGGTTTATTTATTTTTGTATGCAAAGGAGAAGTTCTTGCACCTAGCACTTGGATTTGCTCTTAACATTGCTTTAATAGTAATAAATATAAATGATTATATGAATGATCACAAGAAATAGATTAGCAATAGGAAACATGTATCTCCATATAAGGACTTTTCTTTAGACCCTTTCGTCATTTTCAGCAAATGTTTACACCCACCTGAAAATAGGAGTGTGCTGGGGGTACAGTCGGGACAGCAGATCAGCAGAAAATGAATGCCTTCGTAAAGGACGTCTCCTTGACTTTGAGGGGTAGCCTAGGTCTGGAGATGAGGCTTCATCACCCCCTTCAAAAAGCTCTTTTTCTAGCCTCTGCAGCTCCCGCTTTGCCTCCAACAGATGACGCTTTCGTGCAATCTTCTCCAGCTGATAATGTAACCTTTTGCGGCGCACACGGTTCTCAGCTCTGCGCAATGCATGGTGCTTCAGCAGCTCCTCCTGCACCACTCTTTTCCTGTCACCCATTAAAGGTGATGGTGGGGCTCTTTCAACACTAACTTGTTCCTCAGTCATCTGACTTGATACTCCACTATGAAGTATGACATCCGTCTGAACCCCTGACTCCAATGTTCTCTTTTCCCTGTGGGTTTCAAGCCGTTGCTTTTCTTGCACGATCCACTGCTTGACTTTAGATGCAAAAAAACAGAGTATAGACGAAGGTAAGGCTTTATAAATCAAATTTGGACAATTTCTTATTGCCAGGTATTCAATATTGTCCATGTGCCCCCTAAATAAAAATATCTCAGTACTAAGTGTGTAAAATGTAACCAATATCGTAATCAGTTTCTTAAAAGCCTACATTTTAGGAAAAATAAAGTTAACTACTCATAAGCATTTTATATATTTTAAACCTTACAGAATGCTAAACATGCATTTGAATGCAACTCACTCTCAGTATGCTGCTGTCGGAGACGTGCCTGCTCCCTTTCCAAATCTCGCTCCGCTCTTTTCTGCTCCATCTGAATCTCCTCTCGTAGACACTCTATGTACCACTGCTGCTCCTCTAGTCGCTGAATGGGAGCCGTCCCATTGCTGTTCTCATGACAACCTGCTCCTGCAACCCTGAGCACACAACAAACACAAACTCATACACTAGAGATTGATGCATCGGCAAACCAGATATAGGAGTTAACATTTTTTTGAAACAAACGATTAAATAGAAAGTTACAATAACACAAAACAAACTAGTTTACTTCCATCCCTCCTTTCTTTTGTTGTCTGCATTCTCACTATAGTAACCAAGCAACACCATGTAAACTCTATAAACAACAGTTTCTCCAGAGGGCTCATTACTAGTTCAACATTTAGAAACACCATGAACTTGAACAATATATCTAAGGTTTGAAAATGTACAGCTCTTGAACAAAACGTTTACCTTATGTCAGAACTGGATGCGTTGAGCTCTGCAGAGTTGAAGACCAGACCTCCATCACTGGTCTGCAAAGACATTTATATATATAAAGTTTTGTTGTGCTAATTCAAGAAATTCAGCACTGTTTTGTGCATTATGTTTTAAATTAGTACCCTTATAAACTAAAATATATTCTGGTATGTAATGATGTCTAATCATCGTTTTTAATGAGTAAATTATAGCATTTGTAATTTAGGGTCTATTTTTTGACAACTTATGATGTCTAAATCCTAAATAATAGTACTACATGCAAAATATCTAAAATGTGTGCATTTTCTGAGCCATTTTTGCAATTACTTTTAGCCATTTAAATCTCAAGTTCATTTTAGTGTAGGTTTTCATTGCAAAGCTAGGACTGTACCCGTCTTCTCTCCCTCAGAATAGCCGCCTCTGCAGGGTGGTTGAACCTGAACTTATGGAGCCCACCTAATGTAATCACTGCACCTTAGAGGAAAAAAAGATGCACAATAATACATCAGGAATCTACTCAATCTACTCTACTACGCAGTATCTACTCATGTATATATATATTATTTTGTTTAGTTTATTTTGATTGTGTTTTACCTGAACTGGATATAATGGGTTGTATTGTAAATGTTTCATTTACCTTGTGCAAGTCTGCAGGGCTCCTTGAGCTCTCTTTCATTGACCATGCAGATGTTCCCTGAGACCGGCTTCAGAGTCACCACCCCACTCTTATTCTCAATCTCGCAAGAGGAACCTTCTGGCAAGACTGAGAGGTTGGGCACAAGTAAATCACTGCAGTCCACTTAGAACAAATACATTGCTAAACAGGACTTTAATTATTTTGGGGCAATGGAAATCTCATTTTTGACAAAAATGTGCCATCTCTGCAGCACTATTTAGTGCTGTTATTACCAGATGTAAACAGACCATAGTACTTAAAGATGCTGAGATGAATATGAGATACCTATGTGAGGCTCATCCAGATTGTCATCCTGAGGCCCGATTCTTGTTACCCCTTCCTGTAGCACCAAATAATAACAAACATTAACAGAAGTCACTAAGAGCATTTAGTCCAAAATAAAACATTTTCTTCTTCCATGTCTTATTTTTTGTTTCTTATACACCTCAAAGCCAAGCAAAAGATTTTGTCTATTGTTTATGAATGATAAAATACCTGCTTATATAAACCAGAGCACATGGGAAGACAATCATTCCCATGTGGCTTTAGCTTTTAAAGCAAGGAAACTGCTGAAACTGCACAGCCTTTTTACGGCCTATCAGGACTGACCTCTTAGCACAGATTTACATAAACACCACTGAGTAACTCTCACTGAAATGTTCCTGCACAATCACACAAAAATACGAAAGAGGAAAGTGAAAGGAAGAGGAGGGGATGTCTAGAACACATGACCAAAGCTCTAGGCCGTTTTACCTTCCTGTGAGACGTATCTCAAAAGATTTTCACACAGAACAAGAGTAGAAAAGATAGAAGAGAAGTGAAGGGAGAATCTATCGGAGGGAAAAGAGAAAGAAAGAACCATAGGTTAATGACCCAAAAGGACTTTGGAGAGAGTCTAGTTACAGATTATAGGGAAATGACAACGTGTGGTGTATAACCAGCTGAATAATTCTACCCGAAGGTGGTAGATGGTGACCCCTGTGCTGAGGACGTCTGGCTCTAGAGCGATCAGGTGGGGCATGAGTGAGTGAATGAGGACTCCTGCTCGGTCCTGGTTAATGTCCACACTGTAGCGCTCCAACAAGGCTCGCTTATCATGCCAACTGTCAGACCAGTCCTTCGTCAGCTGCTCCACCTGCGGTAGAAACATGAGTGAGACCGGAGAAAGTTAAAATCCTTTTAAAGGAGAAACGCTCTACAATTTACAAAATTGTCTGGAAATTTATCAAAACTGACAGTAAATACATATGTCGCACTGGTCCACAAAACCAGTCATAAGGGTCATTTTTTTCTAAATTCAAGAATCATCTGAAAGCTGAATAAATAAGCTTTGCACTAATATATGGAAAAAGGATAGGACAATATTTGGCTGAGATACATCTGAAATTTAATGGTGCAAAAAAATCTAAATACTGAAAAATCACATTTGTCTAAAGTTCTTAGAAATGCATATCAAAAAAAGTTACATTTTGATATATTTACAGTAGGAAATGTGCAAAATATAATCATGGAACATAATCTTTACTAATATCCTAATGATTTTGGCATAAAATTATAATTTGACCCATACAATGTATTTTTGCTATACATATACTCCAGCAACTTAAGGCTGTTTTTGTGGTCCAGGCTCATATATAAATGTCACAAAAGATTTATATTTCAAATAAATGCTGTTCTTTTGAACTTTTTATTCATTAAAGAATCTTGAAAAACAGTCCTGTTTTCACAGAAATATTAAGCAGCATATTAGAATGATTTCTGAAGTAATGGCGTAGTAAAGGAGTGCAGTACTGTATATTTTTAAACGTATTCAAAAAAATAAAGCTTTAATAATAATGTAAAATAATGATAATAATAACAGTTATAACTTAATTACGAGAATCAAAGTCATAACTGATATAGTGACATTATGGTGTATGTCAGGATTTCAACACATTATTTTGCAAAAATTACAAGATATAAAGTCAACTATGAAACACAAGGTCAAACGACGAAAAAAGTTTGCAATTGCAAGATTAAAAGTAAAGGTCTCACTGAAAAGACTTCTTTCAAAAAAAAATTACTGCACCTTTTAACCAGCAGTTTGCCTAAATAAGATTTCTTACAGAACTAGCTCAGAATTATTATCATTATTATCATTTCATACGGGTGGACTAACCTTCAGTTCATTCTGTAGGACTATATCAGACAAGCTACCTTCTCTCTCATCACTTAGAGATGGACTGAGATTCCTTTGCTGTGGATAGAAAAGACATTTATCAATCACTATTGCACAATGTCCTAACCAGGCACCTGACAAGAGTCCATTGCATTTTAATTCTAACCAGCCGCAACAGTAAACAAGACCTGTGAAAAGTAGTCCTGTCCTTGTTGAAATCTCATCTGTCACGTTCTCACTCCATTTAGCTTATTAGTAAACTTCAGATATGTTCTAATCGGCTTGCAATATTGGTGTAAATACTTGAAGCCCAAAACCTATGTTGTATTTAGTCTGTTTGATCTGTTAAAATTCCCCTATTGTGGATTTTTGAAGATGAGCTTTCATGCGGCGTGTAACACTAAGTGAAAGAAAACATCCTGCAATGTTTTACATCTGAAAGTGCACCGTGTATAAAGTTATTGTCTCTCAAAAGAAAAAGTCGACTGAATAATTGAAATGAGTCGTTTTTAGTCACTTGTTGGTCTTTTTGAGTTGGTTTAAATGAACATGCGAATTAATTTTTTGCCACAAGGTGTCGCTTGTGGAGCATTAAAATCTCACAAAAACTGCTTCAAAAGAAATCGACCAATCGTTAAATTTGGGAGTCCTTAAACATAAGGTGCAAAAAAAAATGCATACTATAAAGAAATTAAAGAATTTTTAAACCCTGCATGTATGTCAACCTGTTGTTTGGGACTCCCAAAACCAAAATATGAACATTTCATAACCCCTGGTACCATTTCAAAGCCGAGCAGCATGCTCTTCAGACGATCGATTTCCTCTCGCAGTTCTCTGATCAACCTCACGTTGGCATCCTGAGACAAAAAAAATATTTGATTTTAGTTTCGTTAACATCATTTTCTGTTGATATTTGGACACATGTGAACACACCTCATTGACTCGGGGCTTGTTGACGATGTTCCTGGCGTGAGCTGCATAACGAAGGGTGCTCAGAGTCTCATTGTAGCTGCTGCTGGACGGTGAGACAGCTGGAGGAAAATCAATCTCAGGATCACTGCAACCGACGCAGGAAACATCAAATCCAGATTCTGAACGGCTTACTTGCAATCATGATGGTTTTGGAGTTGCCGCCCAGACTGTCTTTGAGAAGCCAGGTGAGGACAGAGTCCCTGTAGGGAATGAAGCATTGTCTGCGCCCGCCCCCCGACAGAGAGCTGGACTGACTGCCCACAGTGCTCCCTTCACCCTCACTGAGCACGCTGTTAATGCTCTGGCTGCTGCTGAACATCTGAGAGTTTTGGGCTAGAAAAACAAAGAGCGAAGTCATGACCAAGAAGATTAGAGGGGATAGCAAGAATAAAGAAAGCTAGTGCCTACCAAGAGCGGAGATGACGATGCCGAGGGTGACGAGAGATTTGTTGATGTTGGCGCCTTCTGTTATTCTGTCTCTGCAGTATTGAGGGTCGGCTCGTTCGCTGACAAGGAGTGATATTTCAAGTCGAGTTAGCACCATTAGGTGATCAACCACTAGAGGGAAAGTTGGTCACATACCACTGTTTCATGGCAGTGAAAGCAGACACTAACCTGCCAGCCAGGTCCACCAAGTTGATCTTGCTCACTATTTCTGAGGGAAGGTTATTTTCTAAGATAGCCTATAGAGAGAAAAAATTTACATTCGAAATTTATGGAAGTTTAAAAAAAAAAAACAAGCATCTCATGCTTATCAAGACTGTATTTCTTTTATCTAAAATAGAGTAAAAACAGTAAGCTAACTTTAGTAAAGGGACCAATTCCCGCTATTAACTAGTCGTTATTAGCATGCCTATTATTAGCATTTTGGCCGTTCATGCAGACTGTTTATTAGTACTTATAGAGCACATATTCTGCATCCTTAATCCTATCCAATACAAAAATGAACAACTACCTTACTAACTATTAATAAAGAGAAAATTAGTGGTTGTAGTTGTAGTACAGTTAATTGCAAAAATTGCATCTTAATATAAAGTATGGCCATGAGCAAAACATTAAGATAACTGGTTACCATTTTAAAATGTAATTTATTCCTTTGATGGATGTGCTAATTTAGTGCCCATGAAACATTTCTTATTATCTACAGTATGTTGGAAACTTAAATTGATTAATATTTTTGGTGGAAACCATGCTTTTCATGCTTTTTACAGCAATTATTAGAAACAGAAATTACATTATAAAATTGTTCTCAATTAAATTTGATACATTTAATCCATCTTCGCTGAATAAAAGTACTAATTTATTTAGAAAATAAATCCTACTGACCCCAAACTGTACAAAATCAGTAATGCAAAGGTGATTTCACAAACTTTTTTGGCCTATGTATAATTTGTGCGTCTAGTGTGAAATCCATGTGAAATAACCGGTGTGACTAGCAGCCATTTAGTTACACAACTAAAGTAGCCTAACGTAGTTTGAGGCTTAAAAAAAGACTGATGAGAGATGTTCTGTTGCTATGAAGTGAATGAGACTCAAACCTGTGTGTACTGAATGGTAAAGATGGCATGAGATCGGCTGCTAGCGTCATGGACGTGTGTAGCGGCTGTGATGCGGTTAGCGATGCCCTCCTCAAGCAGATCCACTGCTTGTTTGTAGTCAGTCACTACATGCTGAGAGAGACCTAAGATAAACAACATACTAGCATCATCACCCTTTCCGTGATTTGAGTCGCCCTGCTAGAGAAGAAAAATACAACAATATCAGGAAGAGATGATGCCAAAAAGTATACGTACAGTGGCCTGTGGTTCTGAAACATGGATTAGGCCCGTGTTTAGTCACAGTTGCTCTGCGCATTTCTATTTAGTTGTTAGGTTTTAAATTACAACATATTTTAGCATTTGGACATTTCAATTGTTAATTTTTTTTTTAAATATAATAAAAGTGATATATTATGGTATTGAATGCTGAATCTTTAAAGAACTGATATATTTTGGTATTCAATGCTGAATAACATGCATATTTTAAGTGTTTTAGGTGTTGAAATACACTGTGTGAGAAACTCATCTTGGTCTATACACAATGCCTTTATACTGAGCTTCTAGCAGCCACGCGGAAGTGAGGTCACTTCCTTTGCTGCAGTGGGCTTTCTCCTAATACACACAATGACTGGATGTTGGACAAGAAGGGAGAAAGAGAGAGAGCGGATGAAAACGGAGGAGCAGATACAGTCATACACGCCGGCTACTCTCAGCACAAGCTGTGGTGGGAATTGAGTCACATATGCAAACAGTCAGGAACTTATGTACACAATTACCTCTTTAATAAAAATACACAACCATTCATCAAACGTTATAAACACAGTGAGCGCTTTCCTCAGGTTTTCATTAGTACTGGTTGCACAAGGTAATCTGACCGTGTTTGAAAGGCTTCACCAGACTGCTTACTGCAAGCATTTTACGTTTGTTTGGTGAACACTCACCCTGCACATAGGGCCCCTTCTCTGGATGTTCTCGAACCCTCAGGGGTGCTGGCTTCTTCTGCTCCGCACCTCTCAGGAGATCACGCACACGCTCGTTATAGATCTCTAAAAAACTGAGAGGGAAAATGAGGTCGTGATTCGCTTCTTGCTTCATTCTGAGGATAGGCTGATACTGTTGCGAAAGAGTCAAAGGAAAAGAAACGGGGGGTTTCCTTCTCACCTTATTTCAACTCTACAGCTCTGTCCATCTGCAGACTCAACTCCGGACCTAAAAAGTCCCTTTAAGAAAAAAGGGTAAAGATAAGGCTTATTTAGTAAGAAAATATTCATAGGAGGTAACCCCACTGTCCTTTACTCAACCTCGTGTCGTTCCTAAACCATACAATTTTCCTTCATCTTTAAAGAACAAATGAAGTCATATTTAATGAAACCTGAGGGTTTCTGTTCCTCTACTGAAAGTCAATGCAACCAAATATGTGATGCTTCAAAAAGCTCAATAGATAAAAGTATCAAGAGGTTTAATCTGAGGCCCTAAGAAATTCATTTTATTTTTTCCCTGTTATTCCACGTTTCTGAACTTTTCTGGAATCCCTTTTTTCTCCCGGTTTAGTTTTTCTATGGTTCACTGCAACAGTCTTAATCAAAAAGCATATTTTAATTAATAAAAATTATGAAACTAACATTTAACAGCAATTCATTGAAAGATTACCAAAAAAATATATTTTTAAGGCCCAATGTAATGTTTTATTTTTTCAGCTTTTATTTTAACCAAATTATGTTTTCTATAAATTTTCTGAATTCCATTTTATTTTAGTATGTGTGCAGCAACTGAAACATGCGGGATTCATATTTAAATTGTATTTTGTGGCTTAAAAGTCTTATGTAGACACTTGACCATATCACATTTTAAGTCTATTGACCTATTTTTTAAATTGCTTGACATTCTGCTTTATACAGTAAATTCTATTTTAAATTAATCAAAGGGCCATAGTTTTAAACAAAGTCTTAAAACAATCACTTTTTAATGATCGATCATTCAACATATAATACAAAGAACACATCAAATATGCTAAGCACAAACGTGACCATACTTACCTGATGCATGCGTGTTAGCAAACATATTCGATTTCCTGTTTAAATGAATTGTGTCTCTTCAGAACTAAACTTCAAGTTTACAATTACGACTTTATGAACTTTCGAAACATCAAAATGTGAATGTTTAGGGCAAAAAGCACGAAAGTCTTACGGCTTCAGAAAGCCATGAGGGTGAGTAACTGAAGATGACATAATTATAATTTTTAGGTGACCTATACCTTAAAATGCCAGTAACTTACTTGACAGATCCTTGGTGTCAGTCCAATGGAGTCCTGCACAGATAAAGAAGACACATCATTTTTAGGTTGAAATAGTGCTCCACCAATGTCTTTATCTCGTACTAGTTACTCACTGGAGTGCCCATCATGGTGTAAGTTTTCCCTGAGCCCGTCTGTCCATACGCAAACAGACACACGTTATACCCCTCTGAAGCTCCAGACAGGACACACACCCCCAGGTCTTGAAACACCTACAGAAGAAAAGCACTACTAATTAAGTCTAACGTTCCGACACACAGGTGACATTCTTGTTCTGTGCTCTCTGAGCAGGTTTGCTGACAGTTTGATTATTGATCTGCGTTTATCTGAGAGAATAAGAGCGAGCCGGTTCTCTGTAGGTCATGTTTGCGCAGGTTTCCAGCAAAGAGAATGTGCTGCGTCTGTGTTCGCCTGAGATTCTGAGTGTGTGTGATCAAACTGACTGTGAGGAGAGGAGAAATGAAAACACAGAGACCTACTGCTCTCTCAGCAGCCCCACTCGGACAGCTTTATTTTCCTCTTTTCAGTCTGTTTTACTTCATAACATCGAACCCCTGTGTCTTAACGAAACTGCTTTGAAAGAATGTTCCACTACGCCGGCATTTACCCTGTGTTGGTCAAGACACCGGCTTGACGTGTCTGGTGAGGGCAAAGCTCTCAATCAAAACGACAGCAACCAAAAATATTCAGCTAAAACTGCAAATAAAAAAAAAAAAACATTTGGTTTAGCCGAAATAGTTTTGGAGGGCCGAAACCACTGACCGAAACAGTAACGTTTAATTAGCTTTTCCAATATTGGAAACATTTTGACTGTGTCAGCGTCTCTTTTGTGCACATGGTGTAAACACACTTCATTGTAGCGATATGTAAAATTTGTTCGGCTGAAATATCGACAGGCGGTTCTTTGCCAAATAACGACTGGTTGAAAAAGTCCAATTACACCAATTGAGTCCAATTGAGTTTCCTTTCATGACAAAATGAAAAATAATTTGGGTTTTAATAAAAAAAACGTTGCATCACTATTTTTATAGGAATAAGTACGATAAATACAGTGTGCAAGGACCTGTAAAAGGCACTGTAACGAATTCCTGAAACAGCCTTAGCCTCATGCCAACCCTTAAAGGAGGTATTAATAGCTAAAAAAAGAAAAAGAAGGAAAAACAGGTTAACTGCCAAACGATTGTTTTTCCACACACCTTTGTCTATCTTCATGAGCTTTCAAAACGTACAAAAACTAAACACATAAAAGACAATCTTTCTTATTGTGTACTACAGGTGTGGGAGAGCGAAAGTAATTTGACCTTCGCGTCCATTGAAAACCCAGTGAGTCGGCAAAACAAGAGACTCTCTCAGGGTATTGTAACCCAGGTATGTATTGGGCTGAGATGAGGAGAGTCCTGGGGCTGTTGCGGTCTCTGTGCACGGTGTGAATAGAGGCTAATTGGGATGCTGTCTGCAGGGAGAGCGGATCAGCATCTAGCAGCCGCTTCTGTCTGACTCTAATTAGCCCGAGCTCTGAGCTTCTTCAGCTTGAAAGAATCAGGCTTGTTAGAGGAGTCCGTCTTAACTCACTCTCCACTGAACTCTGCTCATTTCTCACTCTCACAGCAATTTCTTTTCATTTGCTCACCACTGGACTTTTGCCGGAGCACTCCATAACAACTTTTTAAACAGTGATGTGATTAGGGTGATTCATTTCTCTGACTTCACCAAAATTCACTTTTGCTGTAAATTTAAAATAACTAAAGGCACTAACAGAAGTCTGGGCCCATATTCATGATCCGCGAAATATCCTAGCGCTAAGAGTTGCTGCTAGTGACAAAATTCTACGAAAATGCTTAGAAATGTGGGTGCTTCCCATTAGAATTAAAGAAAAGATCCTAGTAATGAAAAAAGTAAGTTAGAAAGCCTCTTAACCCTGAAAAGAGGTCCAAAATTTCTCATACAAGGACTTTTAAGACACTTAAGAGTTTATTTAGCAGTGGGATACGAAATGTGTTGCAAACAATGCATGACAGTTAGTCATAAGTTAATAAGAAGCTACACATTAGATCGTGAAGGGATCATGTTTGTGACCGATCTCCGATAAAAAACACTCACAAAATCTTAGAAAGGAAATTCATTTTTATATTATATCTGTGTGGCAGCAGTCAATAAATCCAATGCTTTCTTGTCTCATCTAAGGCTGGGACACTGATTCTGACACCATCCTCCCATGCGAAAAAAACATGCAGATTAAGGCCAGTAATATTACAATAAGATCTGCTTTCTATGTCTTTTGGGGAAGAGAAATTTGACACACTAATTTTTTTTTTCCCCCACAAGCTTGAGAGAAATTATTGGGTTCTTTAAGTCTCCTGGTTTATAGCACTTTAACACAGAAAAAAAATTAGATGTTCATAATATGTCACCATAAAAAAAAAAAAAAACTCTTTCCACTGTTGTTGCCTCAAGCGCATGTGTACAGCCATAGGAAACTTTGGACAAAAGCATCTGGTGTTTGCTTTCCTCCTTTTCCCTCCTCATGCCATAAACAAAAACAACTGGACTTTTGGTCACAATGCAAGAGGAAAGCTGAATATAGAGTTGATTCTGGACAGGAAGTTGTCCAGAAGCTTAGTGTTTCTGGCACCGTGATCCCAAAGACCCCTGTGAGGAGACGCTCGATCAGGGAGGAGCAAACTCAAAAGTGGGGCAGTGGAAAGGAAGAGACCAGGCTTGGCTTCTCGGTTAAAGGGTTTAAATGTCGTAGTCAAAGACGTAGTACAAAAGAGGCAGGATGCTTTAAGATTGGAATTAGTCAAGCGTAAAAGAGGGATGAAAACGAAATGAAAGAAATTCCATTAATAAACTTGTAGTGCGTAATACACCCACTTTAAAATCCTAAGGCCTGTAATCAGTGTGTGGAGCGCTACAGTGGGGAAAGACTCTTTAATGTGGCTCTCTTAATAGCCACCTCTGAAAAACTCCTTGTTTCTTGTGATATCTCATGGGGAGCGCCAACTGAAGTCTATCCAAGGCAAAGGCTGTACCAGACCACAGACCGATACGTCAGTTCCTCTCGAATACAGTACAGGGACAAAAATACTGGGGTTTACACTCAAGGGACTTATAAAATATCAACAAAACATAAATCAAAGAGTCAACATTAAAAAACGTATAGAAAACGTACTCTACTATACCAGATGTGCCAAACCATTTTGGTTTCAAAGAAATGAATACTTTTGTTCAGGATAAAATTCATTAAAACCGACAGTAAAGTCATACTAGAGAATATTTACTGAGCACCAAATCAGTATATTAGAATGATTTCTTAAGAATAATGTGACACTAAAGACTGGAGTTATTAGGCTGAAAATTCTGCTTTGCCATCACAGGAATAAAATCTATTTTAAAAAGCATTAAAATATGGTTTTATAGGTTATTTTCGAAAGTAATCATTTTTCACTATTTGTACTATATTTTTGATCAAATAGATGCAGACTTAGTGAGCATAAGAGGATTATTTCAAAAGTATAAAAAAAATGACCACTCCAAACTTCTGAACAGTAGTAATATAAGTAATACATTTTACTAATTTCAAATATAAAATCTAGATCAACAATGCAAAACCAAAATTGCAAAAAGTAAACAATGGAAATTAATGGTGATGTCAACTATACATGATCAAAAGAGCATTTGGGATATTGTACTAAATATCTTATTTTATGATCCATGCAAAAAAAATAGTTCATAAAATAAAATTAATAATAAATAATAAATATATAACGATGAAAGAATTTTCAATTACAAGTCAACAATCTCACTAAAACTGTGTTATTGTTGCCAACATACAACAGAAGTAAAAAAAAATAAAAAATGTTTGTGACCTTTAAGCTTGGTAATAAATATATAACCAGACTTGGTGATAGTTTTATGTTATGATTCTGAGATCCTGTTTATAACTGCATGCGACTGCAGGGAAAGCTGGGTTAAAGGGGTGGACTGTGGGAGAGACAGAACGACACAGAGCTGATTTGGCAGGGGTTCAACTTGCTTCTCGTTTGTCATACTTTCACAGACATTATGTGGGTCAAATCTGCAAAGGGAGGGAAAGAGGTCAGGGGATTCTGAGAGCTACACAGAAAACGATTGAGCTAAAGAATGAGAGTAAGTGAGAGACCGGACTGGAGTTTCTGCAGGAATTCCAAGACACCAACTGTTGCTGCAATTAAAAAAAAAAGACCAGACCAGAGTTTTCCCCCAATCTCCTCCCATCCCACCATAATAAAAGTTCCCCGTATCGCAGCTGGTCTTGGTCTTATTAGGGTAAATGACTTTCACAGCCTGCAGCACCATTTAAAGTCCATCTTCTAGTAATGGAGAGGTGCATATACTAACATGTTTGGAATCTGTACGGTTTCTTTAATGTCTCTAATGTTTTTTTAAGTTAAAGTAACTTTTTTTTTTATTTAATATCTGTGATGGCAAAGCTACATTTTCAGCATTATTATTCCAGTCCTCAGTATCACACGATCCTGTAAAAATCAATTATTTATTAACAAAATCACAATTTCAATATTAAGTTCAAAAGACATGTTCATTTCTGCGTCATAGAAAAAATTTGATTTTACGTGGCCAGTCTGTGTGTAAAGATGCTTTGTGGAGATTTTCTTCACGCCACTGACACAGAAACCCAGAAATACCAAGAGCATAATAAAGTCATGCACTGTATCCAAAAGAAAAAGAGGGAGGGGAGAGACAGCGATAAAGAGAAAGAGGGAGGGTAAAAAACACAAAGCTGACTTCACTTGGAAAAGAAAACCAGCATTGTGCTCCAGCTCTGGACCAATGACGTCCTCTCAGTGCAATCTGTCTGTGAAAAATCATTTACTAAAGCAGCTGTGCTCCTGGCAAGAGAGAGGCTGCAGCTAAAAGTGACCCCAGTGCCCTTCACTTTCCTCCACTTTACACTCATCTTTTGTTTAATATCATCTCAACTCTCTCATACAATGTCATTACTTCAAGCTGTGAAAAGCTAAGAAAATCTAGTCAATTGCAACTGAAATAGAAGGGATTTAAAGTAAAATAATAAAAAATAACTTTCACTAATGGGTGCTTATAATACGTAGCTACAGTTATAGTATAGTAATATATATGAATAGTAAAAACTATGAATTCCTAGACATGTTTTTTTTCTCTCATGAGGAAGAATTCGCTTATAATACAAAAAAAATATTTCACCCCAAAATTGATTTGTCTTTTATTACTTGTTTCAACCTGTAACACCTTTGTGCATCTTTGTAACGCAAATTAAGATATCTTTGATCAATGCAACTGAAATGTCAGGCCCAGAAAGGCATTAAGGACATCAATAAATCAGTGGTTTAACCTTAATTTTATGAAACTAAAAGCAAACTTTTCTGCACAAAGAAAACTAAAATAACAACTTTATGAAACAATTCTTCTCTTTCAAATCAAATATTTTGTCATCATAGAGAAGATCACGACGCATGCTCATTCATTGGTTTTTGTGCAGAGATACAGATAATGTTTAACTATTTTAAATGATGTCCTTTATAAGGTTCTCGGTCTGGAAATAATTCAGTTGCGTTGCCGTCTATGCAGAGTCAAAGAGCTCTCAGATTTCATAATAAATAACTAATAATATGTGCTCCAAAGTGAAAAAATATGTTTTTATTATTTATTTATTTTTAGCTGGATCTTCAAATCACTTAGTCTGCATAAAACCTGTCTCTTTCCTACTGCAAGATCTTAATATCTGCCTTCAACAACCAATTTCATGGATCATTCATCAACTGGTTCATTAAAAAGATCTAACTCAAAAGAACAATTGACTAATGGTTATTTTGTTACAAAAATCTGCACTTAAACCATTACGGATGGTTTAGATGCTGTTTAATCCAGTAATGCATTCAGGATGTGATCCAACCCTCCCTTCACAACAGCTGGCTTAAATTACCCATCTTTATCTAATCTGCTCCAAGGCCCGATCCATCTCTCCATCCCGCTCCCAGCCCTATGTTTTCTCTTCAGACATGGACATATACATGTTCCTCCAGAGACAACCACCAATCTTTTAGCCACTAAAAAAACCCAAGTATATTCCCACATGCATGGAGAGAAGCGAAGGGAGGGGCAGCTGGCTTCTAAAGGGAAAGAGTGGAGGAGAAGTTGGAGAGAAGGAGCGCGGCTGGTTTCCCCTCCACTGAGGCGTCTCTGGAGACCCCACAGGAAGGAGAGGCTCCAGTCTCATTCTGTTGCTTGCAGCTCAGCTGAACAGCAATTCACAGGAAGATCCAATTAAGGAGACTCTTTTCACAAAAAAACGATTAAACTAAACCGGATGAAACGATTCAAAATTAAATATTAAATGAATGACACTTCATTAAAATAGAAGAACGCGAGCTGAACAGAGAAAAGCATTTATCCTGTCTGTAATGTGGTCTCTTAATCTGGCAAACGTTTGCATGCTAACTAAAGTTTCATTCAAAACGCCACAGTTTCTAAAGTTATTGGCACTACAGTAAAACTGTGGTAACTTTGCATCAGCTATTAATGTTATTACAGTCTGGTGACACTTGAATACTGACTGAGAAAAAAATAGAGAGTGAAGCCTGATTTTAACACACATCCTCCCAATTTCTAGCTCACAGCAAACTTTGTGCTTTAAAGGGAAATGGCTCAAGGATGTTTGTCTGCAGCGTCAAACTGACGTCACCAGAGAAGAAACGTCAATCCAGAGAGGAAGCTAATTTTCTGATTTTGATTAAAGTTTACAAAGACAAAGATATTTCATCCTGTAAATTAACTTCCATGGATGAATTGTTCACCTCAAGGCTAGTAATGTACATTAATGACCAAAGTATATTCAGTTTTGAATTTATGCAGACAGCTACACGCCTTTCAAAGTATGCTGTACTTGATTTGATATAGCATGCACATGACATTCAATTTTTATTTAATGTGGAGCTCAAACTAAACGATGGGACAATTCCGCAAGCTTCTACGCTCTTAAATCATTTTTGGCATATCAAATCACAAAGCACGAGATGGATCTTTTTTTTGACACGCTGCGAGGTTGATCGTGATGATGAGACGGTCTGAACTTTTTTTTGCTTCAGATGGGACTCCCTCCCACAGGACTCCAAAAAGAGGTCAGTTTCTGTCTCTCAGACCAGACGCTGCTGCGGGCGGCCCCAAGCAATGCAAGCTCCAGGCTTTTGCCCGTAAAGCTCTGACTGGGCAAAACTGAAAGGGAGGAAGCGAGAGAAGAGAAAGAAAAGTGTTGTGCAGACAAGGTCATCCTCTGTGCGTGGGCCATCGGCTCAGTCTTTCGTACAGAGTGGACA
This sequence comes from Puntigrus tetrazona, assembly GCF_018831695.1. Taxonomy (NCBI): domain Eukaryota; kingdom Metazoa; phylum Chordata; class Actinopteri; order Cypriniformes; family Cyprinidae; genus Puntigrus; species Puntigrus tetrazona. The sequence goes on along the minus strand of NC_056715.1, from coordinate 15,527,874 downwards.
AAGACGCTCTGAAGGGAAAACCGGGGCGTGACTGAGGAAAAAAAAATCACTGACAAAGAAAAGATATAGTTCACTTGTTTAAATTAATTTGGTTAACTGTGAGTACTACGTGTATGAAGTCCATGATTGTTGGTTTGAAGTTTGAGAGCTATTAATTGTGAATCGGTGAAATCGTTTCAATATCCCACTCTTCTAAATATCTTATAATGCAAATATATCAATTCTCCTTTACAGAAAGTTTTAGTTAAGGTCCGTTCACATGCCAAAACTATGAAGGCTATATAACTAAACTTTTTAAAAAGTCGTTCTAATTCTATAAGAACACCATCCACACCACAAATACACAACTATACCGATAACAGCACAAACAAATGATATCATTTAAAATCACTTTCATAACATTTTGTCTAGCCAGACAAGAATGATGAAAACATTGACAGCCAATGAACACAAAGACCTCTAGCTGCAGTATGTAAGGTTGATTTTACCCAAACAATAGGTTTTAAAACAATGTATAACACAAGTAAGTGTTGCATTCTCAATATTGCAAGATGGGGGACTTCTAAGCCTGGTGCACCCACATACAGGTTAAAATAAACAAAATCTCAGTCCACGTAGAGAGGGAAAACTCCCTTCACAGAGATGACGTAATACCTTCTACTCTGAGCAGTGTTTTGATTCTGCTGAGGGATAATATTTCCTCAGACCTTTTCCTGGAGGGTCAAAGGTTTTGATTACGCTATCATCCTGCAGTCCTCTGATTATCACGCGCCAGGTTCCACCCAGGACACAGGAGATACACGAGCTCATCAGTGGGACATCAACATCGGTGCAAATACGCTAAACGTGCATCAGAGTGGGAGCTCACCTCCTCCTGTGACGCATAGTTGGGAGCCGCTGGATCCACGGACCAGTAGCAGAAGTCAAACCCGAACTCCATAAACTTCTCCCTGGAGTCAGGCAGACCTTCTGATCGCCCGTCCAATCGCCCCTCCAACTACATAGAGAAGAAGGAGAGAAATGGAAGACTAAATCAGCACTGAAAGAAATCATTTTGCAATATCTGCGTGCTATCTAATAGACATGAACATGTGAAGACTCTAAAGGCTTTATAGGCCTTGAACGGTTAAACACACACTTGTGTGTGTCAAAATGCCCATCTTTGCAGGTATCCTCATAAACAATGGTCTTAAGTGAAAGCAAACAGATGAGCAAGAAAACATGTGCAACAGTATAGGATCCGAGGAGCTCTTAAAGTGACAGCAGTCTGCAATTCCTGCTGTCTGTCATTCATGTTGATCAAACAAAGGAGAAAAAAAATCTCACTGCTTTTACTGAATCTCTCACTGAAATAGCTTTTGTAACTTTAAATAGTAGAAATATATATATCTAATTTAAACAATATATATTATATATAACAATATATATATATATAGAGAGAAGAATATTCAGTGTTTTTATACACATATTACATTATTACGTATATAGCATTTCTTATTTATTTGTTCTACTGTAGTTTTTTTGGCCTATTGTTGGTAATTAGTTTCTTATTTAATCGTTGATTGATTACTTGTCTATAGTGAGCTTGATTTTTTTGTTTAATTTAGGCTAGTATTAGTGTTCAGTGTTACTGCACTTACGACAAGAATTATGACATTTCTGTGATATCTAAAAATGTTATATTATATCTTATTTAAAGCAAAAATAACTATCAATCTCTATATTGTTACCATAGAATAAAATTACTAATATTGTGATATTAAATTTTGGTCCTATACCCCACCCCCAGGTTACAAGAGCACACTTCAAAAATGACACATTTGCTTAAAAACTTCAAGACCTTGAAAGAAATATATATTAGTGCTATATATTAGTGCTAATATACGATTAATCGCATCTAAAATACATTTACATGTATATATTATTTATTCATATATTTAACATATATAAATAGCAAAAAATATCGATTGTACTGCATGTAAACTTGTTTATTTTGCATTATATATTTAAGTAAAAATGTTATACTAACAAGAATATATGCTTCTTACCACAGAGCTGTAGTTCTCAGCACAACTTTGCCGTTTATGAACCTTTGTTGTGTAGTTTCAGGAAACACGCAATCGTTGAACAACTGTGTGGTTGACAATTTCTCTGGGATTCGGACCCCTGTTTTTAGTGCATTTCTATAATGTCGTTTGCTGCTAGGTGGAGGCTAAATGGCAATAGAGAAGCTCATCTCAACACACAATTTAAGGTCTCGTTCACTCTGCAGTTTAATTTTCAGGGTTAGCGGTTTGTTGAAATCCTCAAATATGATGAGTAGTGTTATTTAACAGCTTCACTAAATCATAAATGACATTACATCACACAACTACTCACTGGCGCCAGTGATATCATGCTTTCTGTTGAAATGATTTAAGACATTTCGCGTACTGAAAGTTATCCACCCCGCCAAGTTTTATATTACACCGATTTTCTTACACAACGCTGGTAACAGCTGATAACCCTTAATTAAGATTCTTTCTCATTAAGTGTTTTCACAAACTACATTAGACTTCAGTGAGAAAACCATTCAAAATCTATTTAGCCCATTTAATCAGTTACTGGGAGACCAGCCCTTTATGTGCTCAATTTTTCCACTAATAATGTTACGGCGCACCGATGCCAAGAAGCAAGGCTGTGTGCCTCTAGCTTACGTCTGGGATACTCTTTAGTGAGTTCAAAAGCAACAATTAGGAAGTAGTTAGGCTGGGGGACAAGTGACTTGTGCATCCGTGCGTGACCCGACGCGATCCGAGCCGTCAGCATCTCAACAAACAAAGATCATGTACATCTCAGCTCATTATCAGCCCAGTCAAACAGATCTTCACGGTAAAGCGTGTGCGTCTGGAGGAGCGTGCAGAAACATGCCCGGGCACTGCCAACCTGTCACCCGGACGACGTTACATTTGCGGCTCTGGTTTGTAATTATTCACACAATTGCAATCCCGCAGCTGCCTTAACGACCTCACAATACGGCCCAAGGTTTCACTAATGAGCCCCAGCACTGCACTCAGCACCGTTATATTTAGGCTCAGCAGTAATATACAAAATAAGACCTGATTATATGGCCGTGTTCCAATATGGCCTGGTTTCCTGAAACATTACGAAACCGTCATAAGTAGTATATTTATTAGTACTTTACTATTTGAACTGTCCCAAAAGCATTGTTACCAACATTAACCTTCAGCTTAAGCCTTGTCCGTGAAGCCAGGAGTGAAACTATAAATGGAAATATAAATATTAGATAGAAACCTGAAGTTAAACCTAAGTGAAAAAATGTTGCCTGACCAACAATTATTAAAAATAAATAAACAAATAAATAAAGTTTAATATGACATACTAAAATGAACTAAAGTAAAACTTTAAATAAGTGGAAATATTTCTAAACAAAGAGGAATAAAGACAACAACTAAAAAATTTAAACGAAAAAAGTACATAAAATCAATACACAAAAAAAAATTTAATAAATGTAATAATATATTTAAAAAAATTGTCTGCCCATACAATGGAAGCACAAGGTCACTAAAACTGTTTGATTAATGACAATTTTTAAAATACCTTTATTTTTGCTCCACGGAAGAAAGCAAGCTATACGGGTTTAGAATGGTATGAGAGTGGGTAAACAATGACAGAAAAGAGTTGATTTTTTTGTTAAACTATTAAACTATTTTAACTGTTAACTTTTAAGCGAACAAAGGATAAAGACATAACGCACCCTTCAGACTTCCCTGGACCTCTGGTCTCTCATTTCACTCTAAATGAGATTTTGTCGACTGACACACTGTCTTATGACATTCATCCCGGGACACTAGCATCAAAAAGAACAAAGATATGATCCTCTAATGTGTGCGGCATGAACAAATAATACAAAGCGAAAATGTGTTTCTAGCTGTTTTTTATTGCCTGCCTTCCACGTTGTCTTTATGTCAGCCCATCTTTTTTTTTGAAAACCATCTTACTTTCTTTAAATAACTGGCGGAAAGTAATTCTTAATCTTGCTCTCGCGCTCACAGCAGGTGACCAGATGTGGCTTCTGCCATTTCATTAATCCATTAATCAAGTGCTGAATGCAAGGGAGTATTTCCTGCTTCAGAAGTAAAAACGTGTCTATACATCGCAGTTCAGATTCATTTGAAATAAATGTATATATGTAAGAGTAAAAAGTCAAAGTAAAAAGAAAAAAGTCTTCACTGTGACTTTTGGTCAAAGTAAAGCATCCTTGCTGAATAAAAGAGCATTATTAGAGCATCAAAATTAGAGCAAAATTAATTTTAAAATAATAGCAGGCAAATAACCGAACCTGGCTGCTGTGATGTCTGTTAATCAACAATAGCTTTAAGGATTTATCAATATTTAGTGTTTGATAACTTTATTTAATTTGCACTTGCGTATTATATAACTTTTGTAACATTTGAACACAAAAAAGTTGACCTGTAAATAAAAAAAATAATAATAATAATTATACTGTAATGCTAAATGGTTAGATATTGGGAAAAAAATTATTTCTTTCATCCGCAATATGAGCATCAGTGATGCTTGCCTTCAGTCAAAAAAAAAAGATGCCATTAAACAAATATTAAAAGAAGCTATCTTCATGTTGTTTTTATGTTGTTTTGAAGGCTCAATGTGAAATTTTCTAAAAAAAAGAAAGGTAAAAAAAAATTTAAATGTGATTAATTGGTTAGTTTTGACAGCACTTTATATATATAAATATATACATTTTAGTCGTCGCCACATTTTTTGGTTCGGAAGCAGAGAACATCCCACCAATCCGGTTTTGAAGCTCTCGGTCAAGAATGAGGTGTGGAACGATTTCAGAAAGCGTAAGGTAAGCGTGCTGCTTGTTTACGCGTTTAGGGTTTCCATGTGTAAAGAGGAAGGGGATAATAGCACGCTGCTTCTGCACTCGAACGTGTTTATGCTTTTCATACGCCGAACGAATAAACAAGCGAGCGATCCAGCAGGAAGAGAATCATTTTCGCAATAAACTTCCTGTTGTTGAGATACTCGCAAGTAGCAATCTAACCCTGACACCGCCTTCTCTTTGAACTCTCACATCAACGTCAACAGCTTCTTTCTCAAGGTGCTTTCTGGCTAAAAGGGTTTATAAACAATCCTAAATATTACACATGGACTAATATTTCAACAAAAATGCACCTACCTTCACATTTCGGACCCTCACCGCTTTGTCTTCCACTTGCACAGCTAACCGTCCTCCATCCAGACTCTCCCTGCAGAACAAAAACCAACTGATATTCAAGACATTTATAGACAAATTACTGCCTTATTAAAAGTTCATGAATCTTAAAACAAGCTAAAGGCTCGTTAATAACTGAACATGCGAGAGTGTGAGATAACAAGTTACCAGGGTCAGAAAATAACCAAGACTCGAGGGGAAAACGCCAAATATGACCTAGTTATTTGAAATATGCAGGCAAAAAAATGCCTTCGTTTTTTTTACACTAGCGTAAAAGTTGAATGCATGTCTAATTTTTCTAGTTTATTTATTTTTTTGAAAAACATTAACATTTTATTCAAGCCTAGATTAAACCGAACAGAAAAGTGAAAGCGCAGACATTTAGAGCGTTATGAAAGATTTCCATTCCAAAAAAAAACTGCTCTTCACACAAAACAGGAAAAACAAAGACTTCTTAACTGATATTTTACTTTTTAGTTTTTACATTGCATGGCTCCAGGCTAATCATAAACTTCTACGATCCTCAGAGGCTTGTTTATTTGGCTGCGATCATCTCCAGGGCAGGCCCATATTCAGACGGGGCAGCGGAGTGAGAGGATTCGAGAAGGTCAGATTCAAATGAAAACAGACGGCTGAAAACTCCTCCATGAGCCGAAGCAGGTGGGGGTGTGTGTGTGTGTGTGTGTTTGTGTGTGTGTGTGCGTGTGAGCGTGCAGGATATGTGTGTCAGTGTGTGAGAGACCGGCGAGGACAGCTGTGCAATCTCTCCAGGATCGGGTTCCAGATGAAACTGATGCAAGAGAATGAAATCCTCTGTCTACGGATCTGACGGCGTGTGCAGGCTGGGGGAGGCCTTGTTTGTAGAAATTTCATTTTTCGATACGTTTTCCTGTTTAGTTTGACGCGCGCAACAAAACTAGCTGTCCGTACAGTATCTGGACTTTCACGCTGTGGCTCTGAGGTGCTTTCAAAACACTGGCAAAGTCAACTTCTGGCTCAACCAATGACGTGCGTTCGGGGGCGGGACTATCTGCTGCTGATGTTGGTTTTTAGGGGACTAACAATAAAGTGAAAAAGTTTGTATAAATTGGTGATTATAAATTTATGAGCATCATGATGTTCAGGTCCACCGTAGGATATGTTAAACTTAAATATTAATAATAAATAACGCCAAATTATTATTAAAATAATAACAACTAAAATAGTAATAAAAATAATTATTATTAATAAAAATGTATAATAGTAATATAATAATAATAACTATTGTTGCTGTTTATGTTTATTAGTTTGAGCTACTTAATATTTTTGGAAACAGTGATACACTACTTTTATTGCTTCAAGTTTGAAGATGGGTTCCTTTGACTCTGTTTGACTTTTAACTAGTCAGAACACCCTAGAAACACCCTAGCAACCGCAAAAAATATATATATTTGCATCACCTCAGGAATTATTCCCAATGCTATAGTATCATTGTGAGTTTTGCACAATTTTGTTATTTGAAAATGCACAAAATCAACCTATTCTCCAGTTGTGTTCGATGCTGTTAATGCAGCAGATGTTCCAGTCCTTTAAGAAACGGCCCTCCGGAGCAAACTCTCCGCTCGTGTAGTACCACGTGGGTCCGCTTCCCTCTGCCAGTGATGGACGGAGGCCTCAGCCACAACCACCACAGCTTGCTCGTGTTCATACTTTAGCCTAGAAACGGTGCGTTTTATAACATAACCGGCGGAAAGAAAAAAAACAACAACTTTCCGTACGAGGAGAACGTGTTTACAAACACGCGTTTCTCGGATTCCCGCACAACTCCCGCCAAAAAAACCCCTGAACACTCAAAACGCAGAAGTCATATTTTTTTGGACCAAAGCCCAGAGTTCAAAGGCACGTATTTATTATGCGCATACTCTTAAACCAACGGCCGCCTGTTAAAAAGCCGTGTCCGTTCGCACAATGGAGACTCCTTTGTGATGCACACTTCGGGGAGACGCTTTAAATGTCAGGCAGCTCCGGCCAAACACACGCGTCAGTCTGGGAGGAGTTTCTCTGCCCCCCTGTCCGGCACCCACATACTGTAGTAATTTGGCTAATGCTGGAGGGTGGGGCAGGGGGCTCTCATGGGGCAAACTCTGCGCGCACTATACCCCCCTTTTTTAAAAAAAAAACAAAAACTATATCAAAACGTCCATTAGATTTTACTGATGCAACACACTTGCAATGAAACTCTGTATAAACGATACAAGACATTAAAATGATACAGTCCTGTCGGGGGAAGGGGTTTTAAGGGGATTTCGAGGAGATTACAATGCATTTATCGTGCACCAAAACACGCACTGCTTATTCATTTGTTATGTATTAGATATTTAATGCATGCTGAAGCGTTGTTTTTGAATATGCTATCATTTATTTTACGCCTCTAGATCGACGTGGTAAACGTTTACGTTACTTATATATAGTGCATCACATAAAGCTATATATAGAGAGCTCAGGCAGTAGTTTTATTGAATGGCAGTTTATTTGTTTCAGTCGGCGTTCAGTCAGAGCAGGTCTATTCCCAGACATAGCAACAGACACAGACACCTCAATGCTGTTTATAAACTCCACATCACTCTGGATTTATTAGCTTTTAATCGTGCACTTTTACAGATAATTGATGCAATATGAGATTCACGACAGCGTCTCGTACCTGGTGTTCAGCGGACGGACTCGAACCGCGACTTTCACGTTTGCCATTCGTTTGACACCGGGCGAAGGGAAACGATGAATTGAAGTCCAGTTGTCCGTTAGAGTCCATTTATTAAAGCCCTCCACAGCGCTGAATTATCCCGAGCGGAGTGAGGAAACCGACGGCAGATTTTTCGGGTCATGTTATTCATACCGTCCAGACAATCACGGAGCACATCGTAAAGCCGCAGTTGAACTGCGCTCAAACTTCCTGGCCTGCCGTCTCTACTGAGGAGAGCTTATTACGGGCAAGGCTTCGCTCATGAATATTAAAGACGTAGGATGACGTTGGTTCCAACAGTTCTCTCTGATTTGTTAAACGAACGTTTGATTTTGAATAAGGCGGGGCTTAATATTAATTAGATTCTTTTACTGGTCAAACCAGGAAGCAACGTCAAGTATGTATTTAATATTCATGAGGCAGGCCATAGCAGGAAACTTTGGAAAAAGAAACAAAGGCGAAGTGTTCGCCTACAGGCACGCATTAACTGCATGTCTCTTCTTTATTATAATCTCGTGTACTCCAATTAGGAATAGGTCTTCCGCTATACACGAATGTTCAAAATTAAGTAAAGTAGGGCTCAGTAAAATTTGTATTTTTTTTTTACCCCCAAGGATTCGTTAAAGCCTGTCGTTTTACGGTTATGTAATATTTTATTATGCAAATAAACGCTTTATTGGTGAATGCTCTTCGTTATCACCGTTTCTACAAAATTATAAAACAGTATGTTTTCAAGTTTTTTTGCGCACCAAATTAGCATATTAGGATGATTTCTGAATAATAATGGGACATTATTTGTACGGGGAAAAATGATTAATTTTTGATTTTACCTTTATGGGTTTTTTTTTCATTTCCATTTTAAAATAGGCAATTCCCATGATGTTTGTCAAAAGAGCAGACGTGCAGTCCACTGAGCTATAAATCTAACTCATAAAAGACACTTAGACATTAACCACGAAATTACATTTTATTACAACATATAGGTTTAGAATTAAACCGATGAAAACATCCTCCAACATTAACAAAGTGCAAATTTTTCGCAAATATAGTCTAAGAAAAGCCTACAAACAGACGCACTCACCAACCAACAAGCAGAAAACATATACACTTAAAATAAATAAATAGGATTCCATAAATGACAAGAAAGCACAGTGAATGGTCTATCTTTTTCTACCGCGAGGCAGTACAAGCGAAATCTGGCAAATCCCTCCTAAAATAACCCCACTAAATGTGTTTTAAGGTTTGTAATCTATCAATGCCTGGTCTGTCAACTCATCATTTTGAAGCAGCAAATACTCTCCTTGCAACTAGCAATAAGTCATACTTTAAAATATTTTTTAAAATCATATATATTGCAGTTTTAAACATACTTTTGTTTAAATATGCATCTGTTAATACAATAGTGTTTGGCTGGGATACAGTGGTAATGTGGACTCCTGTGTCCCCCTAGTGCTCATTGAGAGACCTGCAGTATGTCCCTGTGGTTTGGCAGTGAAGGCAATGGGAACTGGGTGGCCAGAGAGAGCTGCTGAAACCTCTCTACAGACTCCTACAAGAGCAAACGAGGAAAGCCATCAGTGATATGTGAAAATTCCAGCTTCGCTCTCTCTAAAATGAGTTAACACAATTACCTCTGGCCAAGATAACGCTGACAACTTCGGCCAGTTAGTGCCCACTTCGTCCTCTCCTAAAAGACCCCTCTCTATTAGCAGTCTTATCAGGAACAGGTAGTCAGTCTTCTGGCATTTTAAAGCATAAAATGCAATTTCATCAATAAACCAGTGCCGTTACTGTTCACACAGAATAAGGGTTATATTCGCCAAAAAAACAACATCAACGATAGGATTAAATCGGTGGTTTTACCTCACTATCCGTGGCACTAAAAATGGCAGTCAAAGTGTGTTCACTGAGGAGAAGGTGCAGAGGTGGAGACGGCGTCTGAGACCACAGAACTAGAAACTTTTCCAGAAGAGCAGGTCTCTTGTTGCCCTCGGCGGAGGAGGCAAGTGGCAGCTCCCCGGATACTGCACATGGAAACAAACCCAAACAGACACAATAGGATAATAATCCTGTTCAGCATTGATTATCTTAATTATCCATTAATTGCACTCTCACCAAGTTTGCAGGCAAGCTGAACAGTACAGCGCAACAACATCTGCTCAACCACCGGGGACAGGAACTAGAAAAAGACCAAAGGAGAGTATACTGTATAAGTAAATAGATTAAATAAAACATTGAATGACTGGAAAGTTTGAAATAAAGTACGCTGTAGGGGTTCTGATTACTTTTTTGCATCCAAGTGTTCGCACCACTCTGTCCAGCAGTGACTCAATCTGATGAACAGTGAAAACTTCCTCATCAGATCTGGGTCCTACAGCAACACTTAAAACCTCCTGAAACATGAGACAACACGGTTTGTGATTGACTAACTCACGTCTGAAAATGACCCTGAATTACCATAGGCTTGCTCGTTGCTTTCTCAATACAACTGTTGTATTAATAGCAGACTGTTAACGGTTTAAAATAAAGAAAAAAGGTTTTAACCAGCTTTAGTTTTAATTTTCTTCTCTCTCCATCAAATTATATGTTTTATCATCACCATCAGCAATAAATCACCTTTATTTCAATCAAGACTTCTGATCCCAGTGGAACTTTATGGGTGCAGTCTGAAACACAAGAGGACCCAGCACCAAGCCCTGAGGCACTCTTCCGGGCCTGTTGACTCCTGCTCGATCCCTCTCCCTCTTCAGCATCCAAACTGATGGATGTGGGCACACTCTTCATCACCCTCTCAAACGCAGTCTTCCACTCCCTCTTCAGCAGCGCTGAGGGATTATTTCAAACAGGAATATTTCATATTTTTGTTAAAAAAAAATGCTACAAAATAATGTAGTTTAAAATGTCTCTAAAATTAGGCTTTGATACTTGTGATGTTGGCAGAGAGCCAGCTGCAAGCCTTTTCTGTAGCCAAACGAGTGGTGATGCTCTCAGCAGTGGTCAGGACCTAAACCACACCACAAAATATTAATCATACCGCAAAGTAAATAAATGAACTTGAAGGCTTTTTCTAAAATGAGGAAATGGCCAAAAAAAATAACTCCGTACAACAATGTACACCCAACACAAACAGGATTTTAAGTGTAATGAATGAATGAATAGTAACTGTTCTACTCACAGAAGGGGAGGTCTCCAGAGGAAGAAGTACTCTGACAGCTCCGGGGGCATTTTCACTGCAGAACCTATCACGAAGATGTGAAAGAGGACGACAACTCTGAACATGTCCAACAGCATGATATACGTGTGACGAGAGAAGAGAGCTGCTGACCTGGTTGCCGTCTCTAGAGCCTGCATGCCTGCGTCACACAGCTGAGCGCAGATAGAATCGTTTAACTTGGCCGCGTTAACGCCTTCCAAACCCAAACTATCTCGAAGAGTTTTCTCTCCGCCCTTCACCAGCTCCAACACAAGCGTAGCCCTACCACACACAGAGTTAGGAAAATATGAAATGACGAAAAGCAAGTGTTGATTGATATACATGGACTGAAAAGCCAAAAACTGAGCGAATGGTGAGAGACTGACTTGATGTGCTTGACGCAGTTGGAACCGACTCTCTCAGCAACAAACTCTACAGTCCGTCTGAGAGATGGGGGCTGGTTGTGAAAGAAGGCCTGTTCCAGGTCAACCTATGTAAAGACGTATGGAAAAGCATGAACAGCCACACATGGCCTTAATCTTTCTACAGATGGAAGGCATTTTGCTGGCGGCGTACCTGAAGCTTCTGCTGTGAACGGTTGGTGGAGGATCCCCTCAGTTCTGCAGATGTGGGGGTGATCTTGCGAATCAACCCTCCGCTCTTGGATGTACTACCGGCCACAAAAGCAGCAAGAAGTTTACGAAACTCCCCTGGCAAAATAAAGACATGAAGATGCGTCCATCACACTCAACTGGAAACTATTCCAACCAAAGTTTGGTAAAGCACATCATTTTTCCCCCAAACAGTTCATTCTTACCTAAATATGGACAGCAAGTGTAGAGAAGCTGTTGGTCTACTAATGGGAGGGTGTCCTGAAAAGTAAACATACAGTATTTTACACATTGTAAAAAAAAAAAAAAAAAATACGTCTTTCCCTCCTTAATGGAAAAAGTTAAATGTGAAAAAAATAATAATCAGTGAGCCACTCACCAGCCCCTGAGAGCTTGTAATATTCTCCAGTTCCTTAAATTCTTGATTTAGATCTGCGCTAAAGAAGAGATCTTCAGGGAAGATGGGGATCTAAAAGAAAGATTCAACAAAGATTTCATAACCTCTCTTTGTCCAGGCTGCACAATTTGGTCAACTATGATACAATAAACAATTATCACATAATATCTCATAATGCATTAATAAGGTAATCATCTTCAATAGTGTATGCAAATCAAACTATCAAATGATGCCTTGAATTAATTATGAAATAACTTTTAGAGCGTGTTCAGCTGCTTTTTGAAACTCGGATCTCTATCAGTTAACAAAAGTGAAAAAGAACCCAATTGACTTTCCATATACAACTACAACGAGTTTACTCTAGATTCAAATCACTATTTAGGTGCATTTTGGATACATAAAAAAAAAAAAAAAAGTTATATTATATTGTGTACTTGTGGAGTGATGTGTCATAAGTAGATGTCACCCTATTATTAGCACCAAAATTAAATATTTGTATGGTTACCGCCATCTCATTTTCAAAAGCAATTTGCCATCAAAATATCAAATCATTTTGTCAGAGCCCTTGTTATTCTTAATTTTTACATTAATTGTAATTTTTACCAGACATGTATGTTGATTCAAAAAAATCGTTCTACTTGATCTGTGATAATCGGCCCTGAAAAACACATCTGCTGACCTCTAAGTTTCGGAAATGTCTCTCTCTACTCACTGAAACTTTTACTCTCAGACGACACTTTTTTTTTTTTACTTCTATGTCTTTAAGTAAACAGCTGTGTTCTGCTACTTGGCAACATGGCACATTTAAATATTTATTATACAATTTCAATGGATTTTGGATCCTCACCTGGAAGAGCCAACCCAAAACCGCCACCATGAGCAGCTGATTCATGTAACACAGCTCTCCTCCTCGACCCAATACCATCCTCCTGACACACACACACACACACACACTAATTAACAACAACCACAAGCAGTGACCATCTTTGACATATATACACACCATACACTCACTTGTAGATCTGGAGCAGAAGGCACAGAGCAGTCCTATAACAAGGAAGAAATGGGCCGATGTAATCCAGCATGGACAGAAACTCCACTATCCAGGGCACTGTCAGAATTGTGCGTCTCCGGTGCACTGAACTCCTCAACACTGCACACACATCCAGCACTGGAGAGCTCTGACAATACACATTTATAAAAACAATCAGGTTATAAAAGATACACTAGCTTTGAGCTAAATAAAGTCTTGCCCTCATATAATCCTTACCTTGCTCCGCAGAGTGATGGCAGTATCCTGTATGTCTCTTGATGGCAGCTCGGAGGTCTGGTAAGGCAGGAAAGAGATGAAGCCCAAAAACTTGGCCAGAAGTCGAGCTGTTAGAAGAACAGAGGAGAAACGCTGCTTCTCGTCCTAAAACAAAGACCACAGATGTGTGTTTTAAACGAATTCAAGTCTCTTATAACAGTAGAGCATGTAATTCTTTTGCTTTCTGCTCTAACCTGCTGCTCCATGTCTCCATCACCCGCTCCCCGAGCAGAGCTGGCATCTGGACCCAGGATGGACACCTCATCTAGCTTCAGCAGCTGCTGACACAGACCATCTTTCAGATGCTGGTTTAGCTGACAGCTAGAACAAAGATGACAAGAATTAGAGCCAAGGAGCAAAAGATACAATGAATGTGTTGAGACAATGTATTATTATTAGCTTTGGCATTTCACTGTGCTAAAATCTAACAAAATGTACTTTAAGCAGGGATATAGATTTTAAGTGAAATTAATACTGATATAACACACACACACATATATATACATACATATAAGTATATAAATATACACATATACATATATTCAAATGATCATATCATAGCATCAAATGAGCATATTAGAATGATTTCCGAAAGATTATGTGACACTTATGATTAAAGTAATGACTTAATAACATTAACAAATAAAATGTAAAAAAAAAATGTAGCTCTAAGTATTTCCATTGCGTTTGCCCGACATTTCACCAAGCTCTGATTTTTCAGTGCTGTGATGTGAATGAATAACTATTTGCTGTTTAAACAAAGAGATAAGCACTTCCTGTTTTAACAAAAAATGTCAACAGGAATTCAAACTGCACTCAAACTCAAAAGTTCAAGGCTTATCACAGCAACATTTACCAGCTGGCTGTTTGAAGGAAGCACTTGAAGAACTCCTGATGACCAGGAAAGGATGGTGGAGGGCAGGGACCGATGAGTCCTTGAGGCTGGACCAGACGCTGCTGCAGGCGCTTCAGACGACCCAGGCTGTCTGCTCCCAGCATGCCAAGCAAATCAGCATCAGGGGCATCACTGGAGCCCAGCACACAAGGGCCTTTGCACATCTAGAGACGGAACAGAAAGAATATAAAATAGCCAGACGTAGGACAAGAGGAAACGTGAGAATAATCAGCCACCGCGGCTCACCTGGATCAGCTGCTTCTGGAAAAGCCTTGCAAAGTGAGAATGGCTTCCTGCTGCCGTGAGCTGACTGACCATCATTCTGCAGGTATAAACAAAAAAGAATGCAATAGAAATAATCAAACTGATTTAAAAAGGATATGTATATTATACCAACAGAGCATAAAAATAAAAAAAAAAGTCACCTGACTCTACCGCCTAATGCAGCCTCAAAATCCCAGCCAGGTTCTTTATGAGAGTCCTCCCATTCTCTGAGAAAGCCATAAAACACATCCCTACAAAAGCAGAGGACATGAAATGAATCCAATCAAACCGATAAACAGCATGAAACATATACCGAAAAAATATAAATGGTTTGCAGTGTACCTCTGCTTTTTAAAGGTATGGAAGGCCCTGTCGCTGCTGAAATTGGAGCGGTTGTCTGTGGCGGGCTGGAACGGGACTGAATGAACGAACAAAGGTGGACTGGGGAGAACCTGAGGAAGCGACGGGGTTGTTCAGTGTGAGCTTTTCAAAGGGTAACTTATTGGTTGCTTTTTAACTAATGCTTACTTTAGCCGTGCAGCTGTCCTGAGCTTGCGATAGGCGATCCTTCAGCGATGAGGAGAAAGCCCCGACTCTCTCGTTCTCAGACAGCAGCCGTAGCATGCATTTGTCCAGGTGTGACACCAACCTGACAAACAGAGAAGACAAAGTCAGACACTCCGAGACCGATCCGAGTGGAGAGCATTTAAACAATAATCAGACTTACTCAAACTGATTCTCCAACACCCTCACAGAAAAATACACGCAGTTGTGGACATTTCCCAGGTAAGCTTTCTCCAACACGTCTGCATGACCACAAACGAACAGCAAACTCATCATCATAGTCTTTAAGCAATGTATACAAAATGTATTTTTGCCAAGAATGAAACTAAGGCTGTAAGTGATTGGAAGAACAGCGCATTTAACAACATAACCTTTCAGCTTTCAGTTGATAAAGTCCATAAAACAATTTTGAAAGTTGTGAATTTATGTGTTCTAGGACCTTTTTTTAGTGAAAAACATTTTGAAGACTGTATTCCTCAAGCATTTATTGTTCATTTTGAGACTTATTTTCAAACCTAGAATAAATATACAACAAAAACAAGTGACGCAATTATGTAGCACATATTGTTTTTTTGTTTTTTTAACTCAACCGGTGAGCCCATTCATTATGACTACAGGACACTAAACATACATAACATAGTTATTAACCATATTATCATTAATCATAATAATTTTATAATTGATATTAGAATTAGTCTAATCATAATTAGTTAATATTCATTATTTTATAGTTCTTATTAGTTATTACTATTATAATGTAGTTGTAATTATAATCAAAACGCATTATTACTATTACAATATCTGCTTAATAATAATTAATTGCAATTATACTGTAATTTACAACGGGTTTAAGAAATTTACTTTATAGAACAACACAGTACTGTAAAAAAAGAAACGCTGATCATAAATGTTAGAAACTGTAGCTTCCAGCACAGAATAATGTATGAGTAGGCCTAATGCATTTTTAAAGCTTTATTCTACTGAGAGCAGGCTTACGAAAAACTCTTCCTTACGACATTCCTTCAGCATGATTTAACATGGCATCTGAAGTCAAAAAGCTTTATTACTGACAGTGTGTGATAAAAAAACCTCACCTGGGCTGTCTTCACAGACACCGTTTCCTTCCTCCTCAGATTCAGACACAGACACGCCACGAGATGTCAAGAGCTGCAGCACAAAAAACAGCTCCAAGAAGACACAAGGAACCAGGTTCTCTAGAAGAAAACACACACACATACATATATATATATATATATACACATATATAAAAACAAATATATTTTCAGCTCACCAAGGCTGCATTTAATAAGAAAAAACTGTAATATTGTTAAATATTTAAAATGTTTGTTATATATATATATATAAATCTGTGTGTGTGTGTGTGTGTGTGTGTATGCAGCACCCTCTGGAGGCCATTCACCTGAAATGCAGGTACAATACAGCTCTGCTAAGAGATTCAGCTCTGATTTGTGTGTCACTTTGTCAGGGTCAGGGCAAGGTGACTGAGAATCAGGGGTCACTTTCGACCCCTGTCTGTGCACCGTTTTGGTCGGGGTACAGAGGGCAGGGGTGCTTTTCAGAGGAGAGCTGGTCTGCTGGGCGAGTTTAGACCTACAGAAAACAAGAGGACAATAAGTGACAGATAAACACGGTGATATCATTCAAACTAAACCTTGCTAAACGTACCTTTCTCTCCTAAGCAGCTCTCTCTCTTCCTGCAGACTGTGAGGACTGGCAGCGGTCAGTTTAGCCGCAGCGCTCTCTGGTACGGTAGGGGGACTGGCAGGCAGGCTGAGAGGGGTGGATGTAAAGCAGCTCTTAGGTTTGGAGTTAGGCCGCTCGGCACTTACAGGAGTTGGGTTGATTCTCCGTGAAGGTTTGGTTGCTCTGGAAAAGCGGAAGACAAAGTCGTTTTATCTTTCATATTACGTTTATCATGAAATTGCACATATGACTACACAAACGCACTAGAAGACGCAAAGGATGTGCAAAAGTGTGATTTTTTTTAAACATTTTAAATTGAGAATGAACCATAAGTAGCATTTTTCTTTTGTATATATAACAGACTCTTGAAAAGAAATATAATGCAGTTTGGTTTTGTTCACCAAGAACTGACTGAATAGGATTTGTAACTACTATTTATTATAAACCCTGCAAATATTCTATAAAAAGAACTGCCCGTTTTGATTTTAAAGCGGCTTATACTACAATGAAATTGTGAATAAATGTAGTCTACATTTATTTTCATATCTTAGGGGGCCATAATACAAAAAATGTCTATAGATGCAATTGTCCTTGTTTTATAAAGAAAAATGTAATATTAAATATACATTAAATATATGAATGAATATACATACATTGCAAAATATTATGCCATATTTTAAAGAAAAATGGTTTATCAGAATTTATTTATTAATCACTGCTTAAAAAAAAGAAAAAAGTACAGATCCTTCAGAAATTATTTTAATGTTTTTATTTATTTTTAGAATTATCTATGTTTAAATTATCTGTGTTGCAACAGTTATTTATTTATTTACTTACAGCAGCTCAGGCGCTGATGCGATAGATGACAATTGAGTATATATAATGTACGTAAATGATCATAACCTTTTCTTTAAACTAGTATAAAGCTTGCTTTATTTAACCATTAAAAAAAAAAAAATATTAAGACACATATAAGTCCCTGATGGCTCACTTACACTGGTGAAGACTGGGCGGCACCCACTGGAGGAAAGTCTTCCAAATTATTGAAGTTGAGCTGCACCTGTGTTGGAGGTGACACTGGTTCAATCCGCCCCACACCTCTGCTCCTCCTTCCTCCCCCATCCCATCGACCTCCTTCCTCCGATACGGTACCTCGAGTTCCCGTCTGCCTGCCGGGCGCGCACCCCCCAAACCCCCCACTCCTCCGGCGGCCCCGGTGATGCTGCGCGGAGGGGCTGGGCTGTGTCTCTGGAGGTGAAGTCATGAAGTCGCCAAGACTGGGGCGCTGAGCAGAGCGCCGCTCGGACGGGGCGCTGCGGGGAGCAGGGCTCCACACAGAGCTGAATGAAGGGCTACTGAGGGTACTGACACCGCTCATGCAATGAGCACCAGTAAACGGGGTCTCCTGCTCACTCCTACCTCCCACCGGGGACACGGACGGGGCAGGAGAGAAGAGCTGGACTCGGCTAGCGCTGCGTGGGCCCTGACCTGGCGTGGATTTGCTGGCTCTCCGATCAGAAGAGTCCTGGGTCCTGACAGATCTGGAGGTGCTGGGGGTCTTGGCCGGTGTGGTGGGGCCATGGGTCAAAGTCCGACTGCTCTGATCCCGCAAAAAATTTAATAGGAAAGGCACAAACTCCTCTTCGCTGAACTTAAATGGAAAGTTCTGAGATTCATAAACCTGGCAAGACAAAAAGAAAAATCTAATTCAAATCATGATCCAAGACACTAGTTACATTTGTACTTTTTTGAATTAAATAAAAAAGTATTTATATTAATTTCATAACTAAATAAGAACGAAATAAGAGAATAAATAGAAAATGAAATTTTATTATAAGGAAAATATATAAAACATCATGCAAGTTGTACACTTAATGCATGAAGTAATAAAGCTCAAACAAGTTACTTTTTGTTCACGGCAAATAAATATATATATATATATAATTTTAATAATAATAATTGAATTTGGATATTTTTTAATGTGTATACGAAATGTTTTCCTCTTCATATTATATTCAGCTTTGTTACTGTGTTGTTCACTAAATTAAAAAAATTCTTTAACTTTATTTTTGAAATAAAATGTTAAAGAAATAAATACCTAAACTGAAAGTTAAAAATGCCTTAGCAACTGACTAAAATAAGTTCAACTAAATAAAACTACTAAAACTAAAATAACGTTAAACATAGGATAAAGTTGCACGTGAAATGAATAGAAATTAAAAGCACATAAACTAATTTAAAATACAATATTAATAAATATTACACTACTATAAATAGTATAAAACATCACACATGGGACAATTATCTTATTTAAATGTAATTCTGTACTTGTAGTAATGTACTACTCTCAATTATAACAACTTAGAAGGTATAAGTGAATAAAGTGAATAAAGTGTTTACATTCCCCTAAACCTGTTTTTAATTTTCAAACCAAAAAGAAACTTGTTGATGACAACGTTCCCGTTTAATTCCTGGAGAAGTTCTGTTGCGTTAACAGCAGTCGTGTAAATCTAAAACTTTAATTTAACTAAGAAATCAAAACCGTAAATATCCACCTCTAAAATAAAGCGGCTCCTTAATGTTTGTTTGCTAACGTAGCTATAGATTAGCAGACTGAATTTCAGGAAAACAATCACTCCTCCAGTCCGCCACGCAGTGACAGTAAGACGCGGCATTAGAGAGAAAGCACGGCGCGGTGTAAATCCTTACGTGTTGTCCTCTGAGCCAGAGCACAGCCTCGCTTAAGTCCACTTTCCTGAGCAGTAACGATTCCAAAAGAGCCGCCATTCTGCTCTGAGGATCGTGCGAGTGACGTGCCTCGTGTCAGGGGCGGGATTGGACGAGCGCTGCAGCGCGCGCAAACCTCAACAACACGGGAGACATGGATATAACTTCAAAATAAAAGTTCAAAAAAAGAGCGTCTTGGCAAAAACAAAACAACAACAAAACAATATATATATATATATATATATATATATATATATATATATATATATATATATATATATATATATATATATATATATATATATATATATATATATATATATTTATATTTTTTTTTTTTTTTTCAGTGTTAAAATTCAGCTCTATAACTCTTTTTAAAAGTTTTTTTTTTTAAGAGTAGGCTACAGAACAAACACATTGCTATATTTAATTCTCAGATTTTTTTCTCACAATTTAATTTAATTCAATTCAATTAAACAACGCATTGAGCAGCCTGTACATTTATCCTCACCTAACCTAGTTTTCATTTGCAACAAAATTAATTATGTGGGTTTTTTACTGTACTGAGAGCTGTAATGACTTCAGTTTACCTCAATCCAAAAGACTGATTTGCCATAGGTTCCCCTGGGAAATTAGATTAAGTTTATGAGACAAATCGTCTTTGAGGCTAACATTAGGTTAAAAGATTTTCATGTTTTACTTTAACTTATCTATAGAAAACCGTAATTAGCGAGTTATTAGCAACCTACGCAGTGTTCAGAAAACACTGTGCGATTTATGTTGTAGAAATCCTGGCAGTGATGTCAACCATCTTTAAGCTGATGCCATTATGATCAAAAACTGATGTTTTAAAATCTATAAACAGTAGTGTTACTTCTCTTGATGACTCAGAAGTGTTTTTTCTCTTCTGGGTTTTACGATTGTAAACTGAAACATTTTTTGTGCTGCAATAAATACAACCGAACAATGCTGTTACCTACACTGGTCCCTACTTATTTTTCTAGAATGTTATTAAAACACTATATTATGAGCAAAGTACCTGCAAAAGCAACAGTTTGTGTGGTAAACAAAACAGAATGAGCATTCTCTCTATGGACAACCGAGAAACCTGTTTTTCTTTACAAACAGAACCGTGCAGACCATCGACAAATATTAGGAGTAATCTCATAAGCTCTGCTTGTTTTCACTACGAGCGCAGGTGTGCCTCCTCTGCCTGTATTTGTGTGTCTGTTTGGCTACAGCTTCTTGTCCGTACATTGTGTACACGTCTAAACCAATTTGTTTAGGGAATATTTACATGGTAAACTATCTATAACTGCGTAGGTAGTTTACAATAAATACTGGGAGTATACTGGGTGTTTCCCGTGACTGCGCTAAAAAGAAGTAAAGTTATTATAACAGAACATAATAGAAGTGGAGCTAACAGGCCTTTGCTTGTCCGGAACGAGGACACAGGCTTGAGAAATTATAAACCTGCTCTTTTCTCTCAACAGAGCCTGAGGCATTTAGAAGTGTACCACAGGAGTGTATCTGCACATAATGCACACTGTCAACTCACTTATCACATATACAATAGAGTGGAAACAGTGATTGAAGTGCAATTAAAATCCATTCATTACATTACAGCATATCCCTAATGTAGGCAACTCGCTAATGCACTGTCAATCTGTCCAGTTCACCCAAATGTGAAAATTTCTCTCTGTATGAGCTCTTTCTTCTGTTGAAAACAGAAGGTATTTTTAAGAATGCTGCTAACCAAACAGTTAAAAGTAGCCACTGAACTCCATATATGAAAAAATACTACGGCTGTCAAAGGCTACTGGCAGCTGTTTGGCTGTGATGACAGAATAACATTTTTGGGTGAACTATCCCTTAAGTTTCAGATGTCATTCTTGAGCTGTAAAAAAAATTTAAGTTAAATAATAATAATAATAATAATAATAATAATAATAATAATAATAATAATAATAATATGTAAAAATGAAACAAAACAAACAAACAAATAAAATTAATACAATTTGGAACCTTCTGAAGAACATCCAAGCAGCAAAAACAGCAGTTTTTTTCAAAATCTAATAAGATAAAATACACAAGTATATATATAATATACTAATAAATAATAATGTGTCATTTAATTATTATTTATTTAAAAACATATATATTTATATATTATGATATATAGTTTAAAATAATATATTATAACAATTTTTGCAGTAAATAGTTAAAGTACCACTGTACGTTGGGCGATGGGCGTTGAGTGACAGTCGGGGCGTCCAATAGAGCAGGAGAATTTCCCCCAGCAGCTCCAGTGGGCGTGTCAAACGGGGCTCGGCGTGCGTGTCTCTGTTAGTGCAGCTGTAGTATTTACAGCCCCGCTGCCCTTCCCACGAGAATGCAGCTATCGTCATTTACATTGTTTTCCGAAAGGTTGCTTTCCAGCACCGACTCCGTGTATGTAATCCTGCTGTGACCGTCCCCGTCGCAGCGTTCGCATTAGTGTCGTGCGGCGAGCCGAGGAGAGAGCGCGCGCTACAGTCACGCGAGTAATGCCGTCTACGATGGAGGGCTCGTCGGGGGAAGGTGACCTGTTTACCGTCAAACACGAGCTCAGAAACGGTAAATGAACGCCGGGCAGGCTGTCCTGCGCTTGTATTTGAGAAACGACGTTTGTGTGTAAAATGACGATTTCGTTATACAGTGGAAAAGAGAGCTTTGACGTTAGCCGGACGGCTAGTGTAAAAGCGTGAGTAAATGCTATTAGTAGCCTGAATTGATATACTGATATCTGTATCACAAATTATCCCCCAGCCCGGGCTACTTGAGGTTAGAGGACCTTTTGCGCGTGCAGTTGCATAATTCACATTCATAACCGCAGTTGCGCTTAAGTGCATTTGCATTTCGGCGCATGTTGTATGTAAAACACGAGATAGAAATCGTATTGACGTTGAAGAAGGGTATTGTACTGCACGGAATTAATTTGATTTATTATGTGTCAGTGGTTTCAGCAGTTGCTCAGTCATGACATGGCCTTGAGTCCAACCAAACCCAATTACTGGAGCTAATTTAATCTCTAGGGCCCTGATGTTAGTCTTTGTATAGTAAATGAAGTTACCAGGTTTGTGTCCTCGCTTGCCTGTCTTAGTAAATGCTTAGTAGGCACATTCCGACATGGTACGGTATGTTGTCTTATGACTTTTTTAGATGCACCAATGGCACAGTTTTGCTGTGAGACCTAGATATGCATCAAATATAATGCAACATAAAAATTAACCTAACATGAAAAACTACTTTCAAATGTCTGTATGCCCACGTTAAAACAGGGATTTTGCCTTTTGGACTTGCCTTGTCATATTCGGAGTGTTTCAGACAATACAGTTAAATGTAGTAGGCCTCCACAATCTGCAATATTAAAGAAAACTGAACCTTTCTAAAAATTGTGAGGCTTACACAACATCCCAAATTTTAAGTAAAAAAAAAAAAATATATATATATATATATATATATATATATATATATATATATATATATATATATATATATATATATATATATATATATTTTTTTTTTTTTTTTTTTTTTTTTGTAATAATTGTAGTTTGTCAGATAACGGAGGACATGCATAATATGCCAAACAGTGTTTCCAGAGGAACAGGATTGAAAACCATAGCTCTAGATGCTGCTTCCAGCCATTAGAAACCCGTATCAGTCGAGCACGAGTCTCAAATTTTTAAGCCGCTAATCCAGATCCAAATATTACACTCTGAGCATTTGTGCATCACTAATGCAGGTCAAGGGGGGTGTTTTTGGCTATTTATGATTAACAAACTGTGTAACATAAGAATGAAGAGCTAAAGACTAGAAGGCGGCCACCTGATAAGGCTCACCTAAGAAAGCCCAATAGGGACCAGATTCTTTCCATTAATGCTTTTGGATCCCAAGTGGAGAAAGTCAGGGTTTGGAGGCCTATTAATAAACATGGTGCTTCCCATGGGCCTCTCTAGAGTGCTTGCACGCACCTTAAATACACTGCTTGATATCCAGTCAGAGGATGTGGTAACAGAGTATGTTTTTTTTTTTCTTTCCCCTTCTAAAATCTGATAATTTGCAAAGACGGAGAAAGATCATGAAGCAGTACTACTGTGATAGAGGGTGACAGCAGGAATGCGTTCCCTTCAGTGGTCACGCTCATTGGTATCTACTGCATAAAACAAGTGACCTTACTTCAGGCTGCACGCTGCCGTGTAAACATATACCCCACACATGCTCGCGTTCTTCCATGTCTCATTCATGAATGCTGTTTTGTTTCCTCTGAATCATCGGGCTCTTTGTTATTTATGAGCAGGCCCACACAGAACCTGCACCTGCACAACTCGGATTTCTGCAGAACTCGATGCATTTCATTTATAGTTCATTGTTTATTTACATTACTGTTAAAATGTTTGAGGTTGCTTTTGTTTTGTTTGTGCATAGTCTCCTATGCACACAAAGGCTGCATTTATTTAATCAAAAATACTGAAAAAATAGCAGTTTTCTGTAATTTTCAGAAATATTATCGCAGTTTAAAATAGCACTTTTTTTTAAATTTGAAACTTTATAATTTATGCATGTGATGAAAAAGCTGAATTTTCAGCAGCTATTACTCCAACCGACATTGTTATAAAATAATATCAGCGTTGAAAACTTTTTTTTTTTGTTTTCTTTTTCTTTTATTTAAACATATGCATACGTGTTTATATATACATAATATATAATATATCAATACACACACACACAGTTTATAAACAAATTTACAAACTTTTATTTTGAATGCGATTAATTGTTTGGCATCCCTGGGTCTTTTCAGATTCTTTAAAAATGAATTTTCGAAAGATCACATTTGAAATGGAAGTCTTTTGCAACATGATAAAAGTCTCTACTGTCCGATTTGAGCAATTGAATGGATCCCTCTTAAATAAGGACAGCGATCGCTTTAAAAAATGAATGCAAAAAAACGTTCTGACCCCAAACACGTGGAATGTAGTGTTTAATTTATTATATCTTTTTTGCCTGATTTCATAATGCTTTTTTTTTTCTTGTTTGTTTTAGCATGTTCAAATATTTAAAGTCAGTGCAGAAAATGCATAAAAAAGATTCCATCTGGACCTGTTTATAAGCTGCATGCTACAGTATACAAACAGCTGGAGGCTCATCTCCAAGGGTTTACCATTTCGAACGCGTTTTCTGTCGCAAAGGTTCAAGAGAGGGTTTTTTTTTTGTATGCAATTCAAGTGAAGAACGCGGTTTCTTGGACGCGTGACCAGATGGATGTGTTTAAATGTTTCCCCAGCCAATCTGACGGGTCACGTGGAGCGGGTGGGCATTGAGAACTTTGAGCTGCTGAAAGTGCTGGGAACAGGAGGTCAGTGATAGTTCAAGTGCGTCGGTCTTCGTGTTTATTCCTACTCCACTGACAAATCGTTCTTCTCCTCCCGGGCAGCCTACGGCAAGGTGTTCTTGGTTCGCAAGGTGAGCGGCCATGATTCGGGCAAACTCTATGCCATGAAGGTGTTGAAAAAGGCCACAATTGTGCAGAAGGCGAAGACGGCGGAGCACACGCGCACCGAGAGACAGGTCCTGGAGCATATCAGACAGTCTCCTTTCCTGGTTACGCTCCATTATGCCTTCCAGACAGACACCAAACTGCATCTCATTCTAGGTACGCTCTCTTCTCTCTCTTGTGGATTGCTAAAATACAAACTGTTCTTAAATTTTGCTTCTGCGAAAGAGTGCAAAGACTGTGCTGTTCCTCTGCATTCTCGCGCACCGGTGTTGTTATAATGATCTTCTGTTATGTGCTCTTATGTGTCTTTACAAGGTTTTGGTCACCGGGTGTGATTCTCTAACATAGGGAGCGTTTTGACTGCAGATAGCTTAGTGAGCAAGTATACATTGATACCTCACTTCACAGGAAGTGGGCAGGAAAATTTACCCATCAGCCATTTTTATTCATCTTAATTAACCTCAGAAGTGGTTGCTGGGCAATAAAAGGGGTATAAAGTGCAACAGATGTGACTATAAGAACACTATTAATATTATTATGTTGCATAACAGGTGCATACATACAAATGTTGACCACTTGTTAATAATTAACAATATAACAGTACAACTTTATTTTATAGTATTAGTTGCTTATTAGCATGCATATTACTAGAATATTAGCCCTTTATAAGTGCTAATTATGCACTAATTAATGACTTATTCTACATCTTATTCTTCCTAGTCCTACCCAATACCCAAACTTAGCAACTACCTTACTAACTATTAATAAGCAGCAAATTAAGAATTTATTTAGGGGAAATGTCATAGTTAATAATTTATTCTAAAGTGTTAGCAAAAGTGC
This sequence comes from Puntigrus tetrazona, assembly GCF_018831695.1. Taxonomy (NCBI): domain Eukaryota; kingdom Metazoa; phylum Chordata; class Actinopteri; order Cypriniformes; family Cyprinidae; genus Puntigrus; species Puntigrus tetrazona. The sequence goes on along the minus strand of NC_056715.1, from coordinate 15,501,873 downwards.
ATATATTCACTACTTAGTTTGAGGATTTTGCAACATCTTTAAAAGACGTCTGCATTTATTTAAATAACAATTTTCAAATATTAAGATTTTTAAATATACTTTTATTTGAATGCATTTAAAAATGTTGTGTATTCCCTTGATAACAAAGCAAAATTTTCAGCATCATTACTTCAGTTTTTAGTGCCACTACGCCACTCAAGAAACTTTGTTTATTATCATCTGCTTCACGTTTTTGTGGAAACCATGATACATTTTTTAGCATTTTTTAGAATGTTCATAAGAACTGCGTTTGAAACAGAACTCTTTTGTGGTTTTGATCAATTGAATGCATTCTTACTGAATAGTAGATTTATTTATTTTTTCATTTTACTTATCCCAAACTTCAGTGTATAATTTATCACATTAAAATAAATAATTTGACCGTATATATAAGCCATTCGTGTTGTTTGTCTGCACATCATCCCGCTTGAAACCTTTACTTTGTGTGACTCGGGTGTTGTCCGATGAAGCTGTAGGACATTTTAAATACGGTGTACTTTGACACATCCCCTACCGAGCGCGTAGAGACCAGTGAACTCCGTTTCGGGACCCCGTGAATTTTAACACAGTTAATGTGCTTAAATAATAAAAAGCGGAAGCCTGTATGCCACTACAGGAACTCTTGGTTTTGTGGTAAGGCTCTGACCCGATTGTGTCAGCGTTAAAGCAGGATTTTGCACAATACCAGGTGCATCAGAAATATAAAAGTGCCTTTGACCAGTTGCAATTTTGTTTTATATACCTTCAATTGCAGACTATGTGAATGGAGGTGAGCTCTTCACACACTTGGTCCAAAGAGTTCGCTTTAAAGAACAAGAGGTTACCTTGTACAGCGGGGAGATTGTACTAGCACTGGAGCACTTGCATAAGGTAAAATTGCTGCAAAAATTGCACACTTATTTTCACTCTTCATTTCCTTTGCAATCCGACTGAACGGCGCCTCATTTCGAGAGAATAGTGAAAGTAATTCCTTCCTTTACTCAGAAGGTACTTCTCCTCTCTTATGCCTACTCAGATCAATTCCTCGCTCGTTTAACCAGGCCAGGGCAAATGTATCTGCAGTGCTCAAAGTTTCTCGAAAGGCTGTTTACAAAAAGAGGAAGAAAAATGTTTTTAATGCACGCTTGTTCTGCGCATCGCAGCCATTATTCAAAGGGAAGAGAGTCTCCCTGGGGGCATTGCAGCATTTGTAGGAAGGACCTTGACAGTGAGATTAACTTTGTTTTGGTTCAGTCTCATTTTTTTGTCGTTGCCTATCATGTTGCCATTTATTATTTATTAAAATATTGGTGCATTTTCCAGGTGAATGGCTGCATTTTATGACCCCAGACAAGTTAAGGTTGTGAACGCAACATTTGAGCAAATGCTTTTGGCAAGGATGACCAAAAAAGTGGTGAATTATGACATGAAAATTTGACATGAGCTTATTCGTTCCTTTTTGTTTTTTTTAAGCTGGGAATCGTCTACAGAGACCTAAAACTTGAGAACATACTTCTGGATTCAAACGGCCACATCGTGTTGACAGACTTTGGCCTTAGTAAGGAGTTTCACGAGGTGAGTTTGTGTTATTCTGCATATTTTTCTCCTTTTGAGAAACTCTTTGTACTTTGGAGGCCTGCCAGTTAGCCATATTTTCATAAACCCTTAATGATTAAAATGACTGTGCTTGTTTACAAATATCAATATGCCTGAAGTAAATTAGTACTGTTACTCTTTTTCATATGATTCCGGTTATTGAAAAGCATGGGCAAAAAAACATATCTGTTGTGTTTAAGGGCAAAACACAACAGATGCAGATAAGTGACATGCGGTTTGCAAAAAGAGCTTGTTGGTCGCATCTGCAGCAGCATATATACCACAAAACCATGCGCTCGACCTGTGCAAACAAACATATGTGGGAGCCGTCAGATAAGTTGTTGTCCAGCCAAGGACAAAAAGGCTGAATAAGCTTTACAGTTAAAAAAGCATCGTCCTGCATTATAATGCTACATTTAAAGTGAATACTGCAGAACATTACGTACATATGATTTACACACAGCACATTTGCATTTAGTCTTAACCTCAACAGCATCTGAGTGCAGTAATTAATATTCCTAGAATGAAGCATCATGTTGTGATGCATAGGTTTACGTTTCATTTTATTCGTGACTTTTAAAAAACTTGCAATTCATGCACTGCCAGTGAGATGGTTTGAATTAAATTTATCAAAAGTGACAGTAAAGAAATGTCATCATTTGGTCACAGTTAGCCTAAATATTATAAATAAAATCAAATTCAATTCTCTAGCATTCTTTTTTTAAATTTGTAATTAAAAAAATTTGTATTAGTTTTTTTTTTTTTTTTTTTTTTTTAAACATTGAAGTAAAAACAGTACAAAACATTTTTTCTAAATATTACAAAAATTTTAAATAACTGTTAACGGCCTATTTGAAAAAGGAAATGAAATCAAACAGCATTTATTTGAAATGGAAACGTGTCTTTCTGGAAATATTTTTTATAAATTCTTTTATTCCTGGCTGAATATAATCTCACTCACATAAACTGTAGTTTGTACATAAATATATTAATAAATATATCTTTAGTGTTTTTTTAGCTTCTCTAGAAAACGCCCTCAAGCCTCCAAAACAAAATAGCCAATAATAATATTAAACATTAATAGTAGATAAATAATAATACACGTTTGAAGAACTGTTAATATTTTAGTTTCTTGGCCATTGATGATCTCGGGCCTCTAGAAAGGGGTCTTTCTGCTCAGGTGGCAGGCTGGGTTTGCCCAATAGAGTAGGTTTTTGCCAGAACAAATATTTAGAGAGAAGATTGTGTTAGGGTGACGTTCCAGTTTAGGAACTATCGGGAAGATTAAAGGATATTTGATTAGACCGGCCAACAAGCGTTTAATAATTCACAGCTGTTGTTGTCATGATATTTGGAAGATCTCAATACTAAGAGTTTCTTATTAAAAGCGACCCGACTTCCCCTTTTTATTATGGGGGTTTGAGACTAACGTTGAAAGATCGGTGTTAAAGAGTTCTTATTTCATTGTTGTGTAGGGTTTTGACATTCATGCTTGAGATGTGTGTCTATAACTGATGATTGTTTATTCCGGGGACCACCCAATATTCTGCACATGTCCTGCCATGTCAGTGATGTTCTGTTTGATGTTTCAATAGTTCACACTGAACCTCCCTCCGTCCCATGGATACAATTACAGCGCAAGGCTGTTTACTCAATGCCGTAATCGCTTATCATGCATGTTTTGGTGTTCTTTGTTCTGAAAGATTATATTAACTTTTTGTTTTTCTCAGTTTGACCTTTGTTGTACTAGCTAACAACCCATTTAAGCCAGGTTTTTTTTTTTTTTTTTTTTTACAAGTGCGGTTTGAAAACACGCCTGTGACTATTAAGACTTTATATAGAACGTATAAACCAGCGCACATAAAACGAGTAAATTCATCCAACAGAAATGGGCTGATTATGAGATGCATAAAAATAAAAGCAATTAATAAATGTACGCAGGATCTTTAATTATAAAAGCCATGTGCTTGAAACGATATTCAAACATGTGGCAAGAATGTTAAACGCACATAGGATATTAAAGAAGATTGTTCCAGATGTTTCCATGTATTTCATTCCGTAAATAAGCCGCATAATTCAGAAAGCAGTTTTGCCCAATTTAGAAAGCACAGATGGCATTTAGTCTTAGCCTCAACAACATCTAAATGCAGTAATTAATCATTCTAGAATGAAGAATCGCGTTTCAGTGCATAGGTTTGCATTTTATTTCACTTTTAATTTTTAAAACGCTGTTTCAATTCATACACTATGATTAAAAGAGGGCCAGTATGACTTTTTTTTTTTTTTTTTTTTAAGGAAATTAATACTTAGCAAGAATACAATACATTTATCAAAAGTGACAGTAAAGACAATTATAATGTTACAGACTTTTTCTGTTTCTAATCAATGCTGTTCTTTTGAACTTTCGCTTCAAAGAATCATTGATAATAAGAAGAAATTTCCTTGAGCTGCAAATTAGCATATGAGAATGATTTCTGGAGGATCATGGGACGCTGAAGGATGAGTAATGGCTGCTGGAAATCTAACTTTGCCTTCGCAGAAATATATCGTAATACCTTTTAAAATATATGAAAACTGTTTTTTATTGTAATACTTTTTTCAAAATAAGACCGTTTTCATGATATTGTCGATCACATAAATGCAGCCTTGATGAGTATAAAACTAAAATTAAAAAAACTTTATAAAAATCTTACCAACCCCAAAGCTATTACTGCAAAGCCAGCTTACTATGTTTCTGTTCTCTGGAGTTTGGATCATGCTTTTTATCTGACCAAATGTACTCTTGTGTAGTTCGCTCTTTTTTTTTTTTTTTTTTTTTTTTTAATACCAATTTATATTTTTATTGTTAATAAAGCAGTAAGCAAATAAATTCTCAAAGCTGATTGGTCTATTGCTAAGTCACCATTCTGTATCAATATTTCCTCTGTCAGTAGTGCAAGATGACTGGCATATGGTAGACTAAGGAGATTTTTGGGTCGAATAAACGCATTGGTGTTTTGAATCGTGACTTGCATTTGATATGCAGCATATCTCGAGATGGCTTCTAATACCCAGCCCTAAACCAAAATGAAAGAAAATAATACAAAGACAACTGTAAAAACTGAAACTTTAGAACAAGCTTTAGAAGATTTGGAAACGAGGGAGTTTTTTTGCAAACAGTAAAATAAACCTTTTGGTTTTGTAGGTAGAGAGGGCTTATTCCATCTGCGGCACTATCGAGTACATGGCTCCTGAGATTGTAGCCGGAGGAGAGTCAGGACATGACAAGGTAAAGTGAAGCGCTTATCCGCCCGTTCAACACATTTTTAAGTGCTATTTAATTACACGTGTAATTTCCTTAAATTATATACAGCAGCTTAAAGTTTGACTTTAAAAAGTGATTCATTCATTCAAGCAGCATGCATTTAAATGCGCTTTTGGAAAGAAACAACCCTTGTGTTGTGCTCCTGCAGGCAGTGGACTGGTGGAGTATGGGAGTTCTGATGTATGAGCTGTTGACCGGAGGCTCTCCTTTCACTGTCGATGGAGACGAGAACTCTCATTCTGACATTGCTGAGTAAGACACACACACACACACACACACACACACACACACACACTCACTCACTCACACACTCAGAACTGTATTCTCTGTATGGGAGTAAGGAACTGATTGTGATTCTGATTCCTCTTAGCAACACCATTAATGTTCCATCAATGATTTTTAAAGTACCCCTATTATGCCATTTCCAATATTGCCTTTTATGCAGGGTGTAATGTAGATGTATGTGAATGTAAACAATTTGCAGTGGTAAATCTGAAAGTGCACAATTAATAAAGTTAGTGTGTCCCAAAATAAAGAATCGTTGAAAGTTGTTCACAACGGGTCAGTGTAGAACATAGATGGGAATTACACAAAAGTGTTAACCCGTGACGTGTAGCCACCTCAAACGCACTTTATTTGGACCGGCAGCTCCACTGAATCTCAGCCTGTATGTGTGATGAATAATAGATGCTTACATTTCCATCGGGCGTTCAAAATACATACCTGTGACAATGGGCCTATTATTTCCATAGCGCTGTACATGGTAGACCAATCACAACAGACATAGCCATCTGACCAATCGTGGCAGAATAGGCTGACAGAAAGGAGGGGTTTAGAGAGACTGAATCTCAGAACCGCTTTGAACGAATCACTTGAGAATCACAAGAAATGAGGTAAAAATACATGCATATTTTAAGAAAACAATAGTTTTCTTCACCTTGCATGCATGTAAACCTATTGACTCCCAAATTTACGAGCCTTAAAAATGCCATAATAGGGGCACTTTAAAACGATTGTCCACCCAAAAATTAAAATACTTGCCTTTGTTGTTCCAAACCAGTTTGACCCACTTTCTGCTTTTTTTTTTTTTTTTTTTTTTTTTTAAGTTAATACTTTTGAAGAATGTTGTTTGCTATACGCTTTCAGTTCCTATTGACCGTCGGTGTATAGAAAAGAAGTCACTGGGTACCAATACTTTTGTTATGAACACACATCATCATATAAACAGATCAGTCAGCTACACTATTAGAGTATCATGAGCCTAACATACACATAACAAGAATATATATATATATATATATATATATATATATATATATATATATATATATATATATATATATATATATATATATATATATATTATGAATATATTCATTTTGAATCTGACATGATGAGATTTAATGGCTCATAGTAGTAATTTGTTTAGGATTCAGATTTGGAAACTCAACTTTTTTAAATTTTACTTTTGATCCTTTAAATGCTTTGAATAATAATAACTGATTATCTGTTTTTAATCTTACTTATCTGTATGCCTTTATGTGGTTAAAAAAATCAGTTCTCTTTTTATTCTTTGAAATCATGAGTTGACTGTGTGATTGCATCAGCATGTTGTAAATATACCACTGAACTATCTTCTTAAAGCTAAACTCTTTTAACACTTCTTGGTTTCATTATAATTTCAATACAAATCTAAAGGAAGGATATAGTTACTGTTGTTGTTGTTTCTTCTTGATTAATTCTCTCTTTTCCCAATAGGAGAATCATGAAAAAGGATCCTCCTTTCTCCAAAGACATGGGGTCTCTGGCCAAAGACATTATACAGCGACTGCTTATTAAAGACCCAAAGAAGAGGCTGGGCTCCGGGCCTTCAGGGGCCCTGAATGTGAAAAGCCATCCATTTTACCAGGCAAGACAAAAATTAATGATTTGACTTTTATTCCACAAAAAAAAATGTTATTAGAGAAGAACAACTATTTCCCTAGTTATTTCACAGGCTTGTTAGAGTTAATTTACCATCTAAATTGTTTGACTATGGTTGATTCAGAAAATGAATTGGGAGGATCTAGCTGCTAAGAAGGTTCCGGCTCCGTTTAAGCCAGTGATTCGTGATGAACTGGATGTTAGCAACTTTGCTGAGGAGTTTACGGAGATGGACCCAACGTACTCCCCAGCGGCTCTTCCAAACAACTGTGACCGCATCTTCCAGGTAGTAAAATTCATAATTTTATTGTGTTTTTATTTAAGATATTTTTGGTTGACAAACCAAACATGATGTGTGAAAGTGAGGATTTTAAAGAGATAGGTCATTCAAAAAATATGCTGTTTACTCACTCTCTGGTCATCCAAGATTTAAGTGATTTTTTTTTTTTTGGAGGAAAGAAGACTTTTAGCCTAAGCCATGGGGCTTGGTGATTCATAAAATGCATGTCTACCTGTCTTTAAGAATAAAAAGCATATCATGCTATTTAAAATTAATGCCTATGGCTCCTGCCGATATATTAAGATCTTATGAAGCAAAACAGTCTATGCAAGAAAACATAAACTCGTTTACAACGTTATTACCTTTAATCTATAGAGTCAGATAAACGCACTGTTCTGTACTAACAATACTAACTTCTTCAGTTTACTAGTTTGCATGATTATGTAAACAATGACAACCTATATACACTTGGGCTAATATTATATGGACTAATATTATATTACATTAATTTATATTGTGGTGGAAAAGCTGAATTGTTACATTGTCATGTGCTGATAATTTTCAATGTTGAAAACCGTTGTGCTGCTTTATATTTTTCTGTAAAATGTGATGCATTGTTTTTCAGAATTCTTTAATGAATGTTATTATTTGAACGCTAAATTAATTGTAAGTGTTTAGTCCTTGCTTTGAGTTTTGAATGGTAGTGTATTTATGTGAATGTACTCAAAATTCACTCAGAAAAGTTCAGCTTTTAAAGAAGAACTGTCTCAAAACGACCAAATATCATTTCTTTTCCAGGCCGATATATCAGTTTTTTCCACTAATGTCATCCAATGTGTGATGTACCTACAACAATATTGATTCAAATTGAGGATTTATTTATGACGCTGAGAATGAATTTCTGCGCACAAGTAGACATTTGATGTTACTTTAGAATATAATTGTTCAGTAAACCCTCCATTATTAGTAAGCAGGAAGTACCAAAGTGGATATGGGCAAGTCAGCCTTTAAAATGATCACTTATGCAACATGAGCCCGGCTGTCTATGTTGGTATTCAGATGAATTAGAGAGCTGTTTGGAGATGTAATTATGGTGATATGGAGATGGATTCAAGCATCAGATGTGAATGACTATTTTTGATGCGGGCTTGATCCATAACGTTGCCTATAGCATGATGCCAGCTGAAATGGGAGGCTGCGAAAGAGATGGTGTCTATGATTGCCTTCTGAATCCTTCAGTCTGGCGGATCAATGCCGCCATTAAACGGCTCTGTCGTGGAATAAAAGGTCGGCGTCTGCGAGAACAACCATGTCTGGCTCAATTACTCCTTCAACCTTTGATTACCAACTTCATCTTGGCTTTTCTAAGCGTTCGCCTTTCATGTGCGCTGGAATTTTGATCCTTCGTAATTCTCGGGCGGTACAATTGCAGCGACGTCTGCAATGATAACTTACGAAGCGCTCCACAGCGCACACACACACACACACACACATGCATAGCCGCATATAAACCCAGCCACCCCCTCAAACTCCTCACAAACTGAAATTAAGCTGCATTAGAGGACTGTGATAATTTGAAAAGCAGGGCAATCAAATACCTTGGCTTAGCAATTAAAAGCATTTCAACCATTCATCTCCTCATCCTTCCGTCCAGCCATCCTCTCATCCAGCCAGCCACTCCTCCACCCATGTAGCGCACAGCTGCAGTCTGGCCATGTAAGTGGGACATGGGCTGTCGGAGGCTTTATTTAGATGGGCGCACATGAGGCAGTTGTCGCAAACAATGTGACTGGAGTCCCTCAGCACGAAGGGTTTGCAGAAATGCAAAAAGGCCTTGGTGTTTGAGTTCTGTCAGTGACCCTGAAACTTCCTCTGCATTAGTTCCCTCTTCTGTTAGCGAGTGCGTTTAGAGATGTTTGTATCTGCAGGGCTATTCCTTCATGGCTCCTTCCATCCTGTTTAAGAGGAATGCTGTGATGGACGACCCGGCTCAGCTGTGCGGCGGCTCGGAGAGGCCGGGCTCTGCCGCTGTTGCCCGTAGCGCTATGATGAAGGTCAGTATGCATATTGCTGCTTTGTGAAAACATTACAACATTTAAAGCTAAAATATGTCTTTGTTTTGTGTGTGTGTGTTAGTATACTCTCTCCCATCCCAGTTTAATGTTAGGTGCATCTGTAAACAAGCCGTTCATTTGTTGATCTGATCTAAAATGTGTATATTATAACGGAACCAATGCAAAAAGGGTGAAATCATCGGGAAACCCGTTGGTCATTCGTTTTGCAAAAGCATTGAAAAAAGTTTCCAGTGCTTATTATGCAGTTGTGATAGACCATTAAACTACTATAACTACTATAATATTTTTAAACAATATTTACACTTGTTGCTAAAGGCCAAGGTTATCGGTTCTTGAATAATGTTTTGTATGGTTTTACGCCATCCTAAATCTAAAGCTTGAAATTTTCGCATGTTAAAAAATAAATACGTTGTCCATAAAAAAAAAAATATATATTTTTTTTTAAATTACATTTTCTGCCATTTCGCATTCGTAGCAAGCATGTTTATGAAAAAGGATGACGAATTGCGAAATGTCGAAAGGCAAAAATAATGACAAAAATTAAAAAACGAATGCAGAAAACCTTGGATCTTAAGTCTTAAAAAAAAAAAAAAAAAAAAAACATCTATTGTAACACTAACATTACACCACTGTGTACAAAATATAATACAATACCTGAGCAAATTATTTTAGGTAACTCATTTTCAAAGCAGGTGGCATGCGCTACCAGTTGAGCGACTGGAATGGTTATTGAATGCATATTGTGCATATTGATTATCACATAATTGTAATAACAGGATTTTGGTTGATTTTTTATTTTTTTAATAGAAGAAGAATAAATTGACATGAGAATAAAAGTCCTTCTACAATTCACAAAAAAATATTACAGTGACCGATTCACTGTAAGTGGAAACATTTTGAGGGTCTTACACATTTCTTGTTTAAAAACAGCTAGCTGGAGTTCAGTGGTAATATAAATGGAGTTAATATGCACTAACTAAAAATGTTGCTAATGTGTATATTCTCAATACACTGACGACCCCAGATCCCCAAACCAGTCTGTTGTTTTAGCTCAAGAGCAGCTGGAGTTTCTTTACTTTTGTAAAATAAAAGATTTTCGATGCACTCGTTTACAACCAAAGCTCCCTTTACGGTCCATCCAGATCATTTATCACAATAAATCAGCAAAACGGATGATTCAGAAATGATCAAACCACAAGCATTATATGTCAAATATGACCTTTGCAGCATTAATCGCTAGCCTATCAAATTTACATATAAAAATATTAAAGGTATGGTAACAAATGAGCTCATTTAATTCTGAGTGTCAGGTCATGTGAATGTATATGACAATGAATGTTTTTCTGCAAGAACTTAAGTGGATTTCACCTGACCTTTAACCTTTGACGAACTGACTGCAGGACTCTCCGTTCTACATGAACTATGAGATGAATCTGAGAGAGAACGCTCTGGGAGAGGGAAGCTTCTCCATCTGCAGACAGTGCACTCACAAAAAGACCGGACAGAAATACGCCGTAAAGATCGTCAGTAAAAGGTACCAGCTATGCAGTCTTTTGGATGTAATTTGAATGAAAATATATAGGCTGTATTTGTGGAAGTAATTTGTAGTTTACCGTTCTGCAGAATGGAGGCACAGACACAGAAAGAGATCGCTGCCCTCAAACTGTGTGATGGACACCCCAACATAGTCAAGCTACATGAGATCTACCATGACCAGGTAGGACCTAGAGCTCATGTGCACATCAAAGCCTCATTCTCTCAATGATCTGGGCCAGCCTGAATAAGTTTGAACTCTCTTTGTCTTCGCACCTGCCCCAGATTTAATTCACTTCTGTTCGTAAACTCTCCCCTTCCTTTTCATCGTACTTTGTCTCAGTTACAGTCCAGGCTTTATCAGATGCAGCACCCAAGAAGGTGAAAACTAAATAGAGAAATAACTGCACGGTCGGTTTTCATTATAACAACATCAGCGTGGTCCTTTTTACTTATTTAATAAATCCTAGAGAAAAACATAAATGTATGTTTCCTGCAGAAATTAAAAAAAGTAGTACACCAGATCTGCCTTGAAGAAAAAAAAAAAAAAAAAAAAAAAAAAAAAAAAAAAAAAAGTTGATGGGAGACTAAAAAGATTACGCCAAGCACTGTAATAAATTTAGTTTTAGCTTAAAAACATTACATCAAATTCATCCAAATAAAATATTATTTTAAAAGATAAAATATAATAATTTTTTTATGTTTTTGAAAAAAGAACATATATTTATTTTTTTATTTAAATGCACGAATTCCTTTAATTGCATACTGTAGCTGAATTTTTAGCAGCAAATACTCTGGTTTTCTGTGTTACATTATCCTCTGGAAATATTTCTAATTATTTCTTAATATGCTTCTCAAGACAATTTGTTACAACAATTATGTTATAAATGCTATAAATAGTTCATTTGTCTGGAAACCACGATACACTTTTTTTTTTTTTTTTTTTTTTTTTTTTTTTTTTTTTTCAAGCTTCACTGAAAAATATAAGGTTTAAAAGAACAACATTAGTTTAAAATGTAAAGCATTTGGTGTGTTTAAATATTCATTCTAGTGCACCCTTGCATAATAAAAGTGTTAATTTCTTTAAAAAAAAATTCCTGAAACCAAATTATTGAACAATGTATGTATATTTTATTTTGTGTGTGTATGACAGACGTCCTGATCCATCGTCCTATTACTCATTAGTATGATAAGGTTGAGTCGGTTGGGTACCTCTTCAGATCTGTAAAGTGCGTATGTGTGTGTGCAGGCCCACTTGCCACTTGGAGGTTGTCAACCCCCACCCTCTGTACCCAGTGCCGTGCCCCAGATGAAAAGCAAAGCCGCCCTGCCCGGTCAGGGTCTTTGTTCCTATATACCAGAGATAATGAGAGATATTAGCTTGCTCTTTTTCATTTGCCTCTCTTTCTTCTTGCATACACACACACACACTCATACACTCCTTTCTGTCTCATCCCACCCACCTACGGCACGCAAACACTTGTTCTGCTGTTCACTTATTCACACTCATTCAGCGTGTAATGAGACTGAAGCTAATGTATTAAATGATTTTGAATCTGAACCTTTGCCAAGTGATTTTTCTTTTCCCAGTTTCTTCTGAGTTCAAAGGCAGCATTCCCTCTGACCTTCTTTCCGTCATTAAATGTACATCTCCACCAGGCTTTGCGCTTCATAGTGGATTTTCTGTCTGTGTAATTGCGGTATTATACTGTCCCATGTGGTTATTCTTGCAAATTATATATTTCTTTGTGCTCCCTAATTTTGTATTCAGTCTTATGCCCAGCGCTGGTCCTAGAGTTCAGGGGTCCCAAGCCAAAGCTTTTTCAGGGGTTCTCTGTCAGTGAGTCCAAAATGTCCTTAAACACTTTAATCAGTGCTTTCAAAGCACTTTAACGTCAGGAAACAACAGTGAGTTGAAACTGCCAGTAGTACAATCAAAAATAATTACTGAAACAAAAGATATGTGTATGTGTATTAACAATAGATTTATTATTTTTAAATTCGATATACTTGAAATTTAAAAAAAGAAAAAACCCTAATTGACGATTGTAAGCCAGTGGCAGTTGAGTTTCAGTAGCACAGAGAGTGTAACTCGAATATCTGTAGGTCTAAGCACTTATGTACCTGGCTTAATGTACATTAGTTTAATCGTAACCTGTGATACAGGAACAGTGTTGATCCGGGATGTCGTCATCCGTGATTGTGATGACCGACCGCAGTATGAGACTTCAAAGCTTGCATGGTGATTTTGTAAACCCTCGCTTGGAGTTATCAACCATATTTCATTTTAGATATTTTATAAGTAACTCCTTGGAATATTTAATTCACGTTTGGTAGCCTTCTGTGTTCAAGATTGTGCACAAACATTGTGGCAGGTTTTCACCCTGCAGCTGTCATTGTATAACAGTTTCACCCGATATCATCTTAATCTTGAGTACTTACAGAGCAGTACTGCATCCTTCCCATCACCAAAATGTCTTTAGTTTTATCTTGTTTATAAAAAAAAGATTTACAGCTTTAAAATTCTTCTCTAAAAAAGAGCTCCTGGTGGTGCGCTGTGTGGGCGGAGCTAAAGAGTGACGAGCACTTCAGTGCCGATCACCAACAAAGCACGGACGTAATGATGTTTTGCTTACTGTCTGCAGTTCTGAATCATGACCGGGATCTTTTATAGCTTTGACGGCTCAGTCTTTTAGTATGTGCAAATATAACGTCAACCTGGGCCTTGTTTATAAAACACACTACTTCCCAATCTCACTCTCTCTGGTCTATGCCTGTGTGGGTACGGGCTTCTGGGAGATACGCCCATATAAGGAGTTCCATTCTCAACAACGTTATAAAGACCAACAATTCGGAAAAAAAAACTTTGCACAAACTCAGAAGTAAGGTTTTTGACGCACAGATATGATGAGCCAACAGCGCTTAATGAAAAACCGGGATACTTTTTATGCTTCTGACACTTCTGATGCTTCTGGCATAGTTACTTTTAGTACTCTTCTTTTAATTTTCAGTCTGTATCTTTGTTTACTTTGTATCACAATAATGTCATGGCATCGACGTGCCGCTCTGTCCGTGCCCTTACCTTTTTGTTTGAAGAAGACATGATGTGTGACTTTTTCCACTTTTGATGTTATTTCTAGTGAGTATTATAGTAATGAAATGTATTTTAGTTATCACCATAACTCATTCTATTTTGTTGTATGTCATTAAACCATTACTCTGCCTCAGAAGCCTGTCCGAAATCGGTTTCATAAGGTGCCTCCCTGAAAAACGCTGCCTTCGAAGTCATTGCCTCATATGGCTTCGAAGCAGCTAGTCAGCTGCCTAGGCTTTCGGACGCAGCCTCAGAAACCGCTCTCACACCGCGTGTTACTAAATACTGTTACAGCCATGTTTACAGAGGTGAACCGACAGCACGGAAGCTCTTTCATGACGATTGAATTTCTGAAAACATCACAAAAATTTAAAATGAATAAATAAAAATGTATACAAACTATACAGAGTAGCTTAAAGTAAAAAGAGCAAAATATTAACAAATGTGTAATGGCATATAAATAATGTTAATGTAACACTATTTTGCGTTTTGTGTAGCTGCACACGTATCTTGTTCTGGAGCTCCTGCAAGGTGGAGAGCTTCTGGAGAGGATCAGAAGGAAGCAGCACTTCAGCGAGACGGAGGCCAGCCGCATCATGCGCAGGCTGGTGTCTGCCGTCAGCCATATGCATGACGTCGGTGTGGTGCACAGGGACCTCAAACCTGAGGTACAGCACGCCACAACACCTCCACTGTCATTATCTCAAATGTACAACCCACAACGTCACAGCACTACAGGCCGATGGGCCCCAAAGTACAGGTTGGGCAGAACTTCTCATAGTAGTTAGACCACAGGATTGACAAGTCTTGCTTAATTGAAAGCAAACTTGTTCAAGAAACATCTGCCTTGTAAAGTTTAAGCCCGTGTTCCTCAATTTTGCTTGTGTTTCGGTTTGGTAAACGGTGAATTACTAAATTATTTCTGTAATCTCTCTTTTCTCTTTGTAGAATTTGCTCTTCACGGATGACACTGAGAATTCGGAGATTAAAGTCATTGACTTCGGCTTTGCGCGGCTCAAACCCCCCGACAATCAGCTCTTGAAGACCCCCTGCTTCACTCTTCAGTACGCTGCACCAGAAATCCTCAAATATGACGGTTATGATGAGTCCTGTGACCTCTGGAGTTTAGGAGTTATTTTGGTAAGGCTCATAAAGTTCATATAGCATATAATGCCTACAGTATGTCCGATATGGGTACTAGGATTTTTTTTTTTTTTTCACCCAAGATTGCTCATTTATGTTTATCCATGATGGCTGACAAGTGGTAAATGAGTGAGAGTGACTTAAAGTTGTTTCCTATGAAGAACTTTACTAACGATTGTTTTTGTGGTCTTATTTCAGTTAGTTCTCAGCAATAGTGGTAAGTGGTATATATATATATATATATATATATATATATATATATATATATATATATATATATATATATATATATATATATATATATATATATATATATTCATTTATTCATTTGCCAACACCTGCAGGCAGTAGTTTCTTACTTGGAGTATTATTTAATTAAAAAAAAGGATATAATCTCAAAAAACTAAACAAAACAACGTAATTAATTATGTCATTATTTACTCAAACCTGAATGACTGTCTTTCTTTTGTGGAACATAAAAGAAGGTATTTTGAGGACTGTTGGTAACAAAATTGTATTGGTTTCTATTGCATGAACAAAAATATCTGTGTTTCTCAAATTATCTTCTTTTTTTGTTCCATAGTGCATATTAGGCCATTGTGGCCTAAACGTTTGTGTCTAATAGGTCTGAAAGATTATGAAAAAAAAAAAAAAATCATAATTATTGATTATTCTCTTGAAACTGTAATTGCGACTATTAATTACGATTGTCACAATTTACATTGAATGATGCTTTCTTAAAGCACTTTCATGTCATATATTTAGATGAAAGTAAAAATATGCATTGGATTATTACCCTAATTGCTGCTTTAAACAATTATGTAATTGTATCTGAGAATGTAATTGCAGTTAGAAATTCAATTAAATGTGCAGTCCTAGTTGTAATATGTTTTATGTTGAATGAATATAGAATATACACACATTATATATATATGTTTGTAATGTCTACTTTCTCATTTAACAAAAATATAAAAAATATATATTTTTTACTGTATTTTTACAGTCAAATGTAATGCGATTAATTGGATTAATTAGTCAATGCTTCATGTAATTAATCTGAGAAATCAGATTAATCATCGGACAGCCCTAGTGATATCATACAATGTGTACTGGTTTTATAACGCCATTGGCTACCCATCCAGATAACAGCCATCAAAAAAAAAAATCCATATCGGTCAAGCACTGATCTGCAGGGGAGCCCAATAGTGTTAGAAACTAATATTATGGAGGAGAGAAAGGGGCAAGTGCTAAATGAACCTTTGTCACGTAGACGTATCCAATTTTCAGCCTTTTTTGATGGGGAAAAAAAGCATTGAATGGTGCTTTTTGTATGAATAAACGCATGCTTTCTCCTATTTCTGCAAATATGAGATTCTGTATTCACACAAGCTTTTATCCTTCTTCATGTAGATTATTTGCTCCTTTTGGATATGAATCCATGTCTTGCTGTTTCTGACACTTATTTACTTGAACACCAACCAAAATAAACAAACTATCAAGCTTTTCCAAAACAGCTTAGCACTGCTGATCCTCGCGACTACCCTTAAGCAGAGATTCTTCCAGATAGGACTTCATTGAGAGAAAGATGAGAGGAGATTGTGAGATGGAGCCAGGGGGAGATGTCCATAGAGTTATTTTTGTGGCACTCTGTACTGGGGAGCAGGACCTGGCTGGGGGGAGAACAGAGTAGTGCAGCAGAGTCTGACATGATGATCTCTGACAGGCTTGAGCTGAGAGACCCTGGAGCTCTGCACAGCATGAAGAGACACCACAGTGCTGAGAAAGACACGAGCTTTGTAGCTTGTTTAGCTGTGCACTCTTTTTTTCTCATTTATTTTCCATAACAATTATGCGTTCTTATCCCCAATTCATTGATATAGCACATTGAAAAAGCAAAAAAAAAAAGAAAAAGTGCTCAAACACAAATTAAAAAGTACACATTACAGCTGTCCGGAAAACTAATAAGTCAATTTATTAATGATGGCACAATGGAGCGTGGCTGTTTTCTGACCTTGGCACCAATAGAGAACGCACAATTATCTTTAAACATCAGGCAGTAAGGAGCAGCTGCTTGAGGTTTAAAAGCATAACAAATCTGAAGAAGTATTTTTAGAAGAAATATGGTAACAGTCAGAAGCTTACTGATTGTCCTGTTCAAAGATTTTAGAGAAAGATTTTAGTTTGGTAATAGCTCTGAACTAGAAGACTGAACTCTTCAATATGCTTTAATATGTTATGTTATGAATGATGATGTGTAATTTTGATTTTATATTTTAGTTCTGCGGCAATTCTGTATCAGTATGTTCAGAGACTACAGATGGAAAAAAATCCTTTGGTTAATTTTTGCATATTTACTGTAATGTTTATTAATGTACATTTAAACATCATCTTGGCAATCAAAAAGGACATAAAATTTTAATCCATTATACGTCCATAATGTGACATATTATTTATCAGATTAAATGCAAAGCAGGGCTTGACTTTACTCATCAGGAATAATTGATTTGATCAATAAGAGTGTTAACTACAGACTACAGTGTTTTTTTTAATTAATGAATCGCATATGAAGAAAAAAGAATCGGTCTAAGATAAAACCTTGAGGTACCCCATATTAAGGTGGACCTGTGTTTTTAAATTTTTTATTATTTTTTTTTATTGCAGTATACAATGCTATCTGGCCAGGTCCCATTTCAGTGCCACGGGAAGAGTCTAATGCACACCACTGCAGAAGAAATTATGAGGAAGATCAAACAAGGAGACTTCTCTTCCGAAGGCGAGGCCTGGAAGAATGTGTCAAATCAGGCCAAAGATCTGATACAAGGTAGGACAAAGCTGAAGATGTTTAGAGACCATTTCGCAGTGATTTAAATATGAATGTATTTGTTAAAACTAAAATTTACCTGACCTACTCATGGTTCAGAGCTGCTGACGGTGGACCCTGACAAGCGGATAAAAATGTGTGGCCTACGCTATAACGCCTGGCTGCAGGACGACAGTCAGCTCTCTTCCAATCCTCTCATGACCCCTGACATCCTGGGATCTTCTACCATATCAGTGCACACCTGCGTCAAAGCCACCTTTAATGTAAGAAAAAAGAAAAAAACAGAAGGATGCTAGAATATTAAGATCACAATATATCATAATGCTGTTATTGTCTTCCCCAGGCCTTTAATAAGTGTAAGCGGGAGGGCTTCCGACTCCAGACAGTTGATAAGGCTCCTTTGGCCAAACGCAGAAAGATGAAGAAGACCAGCACCAGCACAGAGACCCGAAGCAGCTCCAGCGAGAGCACACACTCATCATCCTCTTCCTCCCATTTTCAGGATAAGACACCGCCAGGTGGAGAGACGGCCATTATTCCCCAGGCCTCTTTGAGCACACCTCTCACTCTGGGCCCTGAAGACGAGCCCTCTCAGGGCGAACCCCAGCCTGCCTTCACATTCACCGAGTAAATCCGTCTTGAGAGTCAGGCAACGGAATAGGTTACGTAATTAGTATGCATAATTATCCCACTGTTTTTCTCCTCGCGCTCTGGCGACGCGGTACAACTCCTGAATTTGCATGCTGGGACCGACTCAAATCCATCACTAGCAATAGACGCATACCGTGAGTGGCTGAAGCATACCATGAGCTTGAGAGAACTTTTAGCTCAAGTCCTGCATGGCGAAAAATCACTGCATCCAGTCCAGTGTCTCAAACAGGAGGGAAAACTTCAAACCATCCACTGGTGGTGGAAAAAAGTCTGCTTCTGCAGTGTCCTGAAAGACCAGGCACTTTTCTTTGGGCAAAAAAGGAGAGGAGTATTTAAATAATATATATATATATATATATATATATATATATATATATATATATATATATATATATATAATTTATTAAATTGAATACAATTTAGTTTATACTACTTCTCTCAAATTTGATATATGATACATATTTGGTATATTTAGTGTATTCCAAGTTGTCAAATATGACAGCTCCAGCTAGGAGCTTTGTGGTATTGATTCACATATCTAGCTTTCGATCATTGACTTCTTCCAAAAGGTTTTACTGAAGTAGCAACTATTAGGTGTTGATAGTTTTCGTGGAAGCATTTCATCGCAAAACTCTTGTTAGTTACCCTTGGCAAGGTAAAGGCGACAGCTTGTTTCATATTTACATGTCATTTGACTTTTTTCTGTTGAGATCCTTTCCTCAGGTTATTTATTTATTCTTTTAAACTTGAATTCATTTTTAAGAGACTGAAGGTGCAGTCGCATTTACTCTTGCTCAAAGAAACTTTGTGGGCAGAACCTAGTTATATCAATAGGAAATTGTGCATTTAGAAACCAAGCGGATTTTGTATCTAGTGGTTTTTTTTCACACAAATTTGATGTGTTGACCAGAAGGAGGAGCTTTTTCGCTTTGAAAGTGAGTTTTGCTTTGTGCATTGTAAACGATGGATATTTTTGGTTTATCACTGAAACTTCACTAACGTGAGCGTGTCTTAAATGATAGAGCTCTAGAGGTGTTGCTTCGGGGGTTGTTTTACTCAGTTTTATGCCGGAGTGTAAATTCAAGCTGAAATTAATCTGCCTAAAGTCAATGTGACGGACTCATTTTAATTTCTAATGCACCAAATTCTATTGTAAACAGTGACAAACCAAAATGTAACTCTTTCTTCCTCCGCAGCTCTCACTTAGGCCTCTCGGGCTATTGGATAATGCTAACCAGTAACTAAATGCATATTTTGTCTGAGTTTTAGCAAACTTTACATTTGATACGGCTGCGTTCCTTTCTGTAATGCTGCCACTTTTCACAATCCAATTAGTTTCAGATGGATAGACTCGTGTCCCTCCTACATTTTTGTATTTTTTAGACCGTTTCACTATAGAAAATGCATCACACGATGGAAAGAAAATAGGTTTCGGTTCTTGCTGACTTTAAACATCTGCAAAGCCTAATGGCACGCTTATCTTAAAGAAGATAACCATTACTGCAGGGCCACATTTTAGCCCGAAATGAAGTTATGGCAGCTAAAAGACATCTGTGGTTTCCTGTTCGATGGTGGCACGTTGTGTTTTTGGTCCCGTGTTAGACAAATTATGCTTTGAGACGTGCTGCTGCAGAGTCTGTGGTGTTTTTTTTCTTCTTGGTGTCATCTATTTCACAAGCCTTGGAGGATTTGTGACAACGAGTTGCACTGTTGCAGAATTTATGTTCATATTTTCCGAAGCGCTTGAACTCTCGAGTTCAAATTCAGTCTTGTCTGGACTTGAGCGCTACTTTTAAAAGGGGTTTCTAAAAGTGTTTTTTCCTCCCTGATTTGGATTTGGATTCTTTTATAGAAGGAAACATGTTAGATTAACAACTCTTCAAAGTTTGAAAAGCATTTAATAATCTTAAAGTCCTTTTTTCCACTTGGTTCTATGGTTGTTAATGGTTCTGTTATGAACCATTGTAGCCAGTACGGAACCTTTTAACCTACAGCACTGCTCAGCTGAATATGTGCTTCTCTGTGTTTGTGTTTTCTAGCTGGTGGTGGCATTTTTACAGTTGACGGATTTTATCTGTAACCTGATTATTCAGACTTTTATGCTGTGATGGCTGACTTGGTGGTATTCATATCTTTCGAGCACTACAAACTATTTGAAAGGCACTTGAACTCTACATTGCTATGCAAAAAGTTATTTTCTTCCTTTCCTCTTATGTTTCCGTTCATATCCTGACGGACCTTTTTATGCATTAGAAAAACCTGAATCTAAACAGTGCCTCATCGGTGCAAACATAACTGCCATTTTTAGGGACAGGCGCAAGCCTCCGGTCTCTAAGGAAATCATGCATTCCACTTCCTGTGCACTAACCCGAGATGAGACATCCCATCATTGAGCTTTTAAATGGCGAGGGCTGGATTGGGACCCAGCAGCGGGTACGCACGCACGCACGCACACACACATCAAACACACACACACACACACACACACACAACCGGTGCTCCTGCCCACTCGAACCCGGGCAAAGGACAAGAGCAATAAGAACAGCAGGAGCTCAGCTCACTTTCATGTGTCTGAAAGCCGCTGCGTTCGGCCCTTATCCATCACTGTTCTCCCTGAAGCTCCCTCATTACTGCCTCCTCCTTTTGTTAGGGTGTATTAATAGAACGGGAATGAGGGGAGGCAGAGAGAGTCCTACATTGAACTCTCCTTTGGGGACCGAGGCTTTATAGGAAGGTTTGCCGTGCTGCTGTTTATCCCACTGGCTCCTCGCGTCCAATCGCACAAACACAGAGCTTGTTTTAAGGTTTGATGAGTTCTTAGGGGGTTTTCCTCTTGTTTTAGCTGTTTTTGAGATTTAAGGCCAGACGTGGGTTTTCATTTAGCGTTTATAGAAGCACAGTGAGCATCGGCCCTTAAACCGAACGCACTCCTTTGATCTGTGCACTCCATTTGCGTTGCCCTATTTTAGTGCTCTCGGGTGCTCGTAAATTGTGTTGTCTGCTTGTGAAATGTAACTGCGGTATCTGTGATAGCGCCGGGGTGTGAGCTGCTCCTCTGCTCTAGAGATGGGCTGATTGGACTTCTTTTAAGACATACCTTGTTTTTAAAGGGGCCGTGGGTTTGAAGTTGGAGATATGAGTTCACCCAAAATGAAAACTCTGTCATTTAGGCCAAATCTATATAAGTGTTCTTTATTTTGTTGAGCGTAAATTAGAAATTTTGAAGAATGCTGGTAACCCATTTGTCGGTAGTCTTTTGGGAAAAAAAAAAAATGCTGTGGAAGTCAATGGCTACCGTCAACTGTTTGGTTACCAGCATTCTTCAAAATATCTTCTTTTGTGTTCAACAGATGAAAGAAACTCTTGATTACAGAATTTTCACTTTAATGGTGGAATGTACTTTAAATGGATTTGTTTAGTTGCATGGAAACTTGTTCCCATTCTGTTTCGTGATTATCTTTAGTAGAATTGCTTTGGTCTAGAGGTGGCTATGCTTTTAGATGTTAAAGTAAAACTTTGAAAGTTTAAAACCGTCATTTGAAGCTTTAAAAAAAAAAAAAAAAGTAGCCTCAAGAACGTTTGTTTTATGGGCATCAAAATGTTTCAATTTAATTTAGATTTGTATGAGTGTTTGTCAACCAGGTGTCCTTAGTGGCCTAGATGTGGGAAAGTCGTGTAAATTATGAGCATTTTATAACTGGGGGCATTTTAATAATAAAATTCAAAATATTTTATCAGCTAAAAATTTAGTACAAATATTTTTAAAAACTTTTCCTTGATCAATCATGAACATCTGAAAACTGTTATGGACTTTTGGGGCTCCTGGAGTCAAGAATCTTGAGAATAACATTGACTGTATTTATATATTAATTATATAATTATATAAAATTGTTATTTTCCCTTGTTCACTTCAGTAGTGCTGCAAATTCATTTTGAAATGTACAAGAATTACTCAACTAATAATAATAGTTTTAAAAAAATAGTTTTAGACTATGTGTAGCACACTGTCCTTGAAATATTTCAGCTACCAAATTACAGCTTTCTACTTGTCAACATACATTACCATTAAGGGTCAGTTTTATATATATATAATAGACAAGATAATAATAAAAAATAGGGCTGGGTAAAAATATTGAATCCTCAATTTAAATCCCAAGAATCAATTAGCTTGTTGTAACACATCACATCCAAAAATAAGCTTTGATAGTTTTGATATGAAACAAATTCTCCGATTTCAAATTCTGTTCATTTTATTACTATATCTCCTCGAAAGACTAAAATTGCAGCTTGAACGTTTACCTCACAAAATATATATTTGGTGATCACAATTTTGTTATCTTGAAAAATCAACTCAACATTTCACTATGCGCCATATAACATTATTATTTTGTTATTATGAATAAATGTTTGTGTTTGAATGCTAAATCCATTGTTAGGGTTAGGTATGACAGCCACCATTCAAATAAAAACAAAAAAACTCATTGGAATGGAAATTTAATTCTGTATTTGTGACGTTAGTGGTATAACTTTATTATTATAAAAACCTAAAAAAAAAATGTAAGTGTAAATTAGTAGAAATTGTCCTTGAGAAAATATGCCAAATATTGTACCTGAATATATGTAAAAAAAAATAAAATAAAAAGAATACTGGATTGAATCTAATCAGAATCCAATAAATCGCAAGCTAGAGAACAGAGAGCAGGTAGAATGGTACATTTTGTGCCGATACCCAGCCCTAAAAAGATACGTTTATTAAGCAGAAATATTAGAATGATTTCTGTAGGATTATGTGACACTGAAAGCTGAAGTAACTGATTCTGAAAAAACAACTTTTCATCACAGAAATGAATTACATCTTGCTTTAGATGTTTAACATAAGTCTCACTGACCCCAAACTTTCGAGCGGTAGTGTATCTAGCCAGCCTGGACAAACAGTCTTTATTTGACGTTTGTCTTTGGAGTTGCATTAAAAATGTACATAGTGTTGCAAAATACCTTTCCACAGTTTTAAACGAAAACGGACTCTATACGTTGTTTTGATGTGCGTGACTCCTCTGAAGAACGCTGTACTGTTTCCTTTCTGAAGCCATCCATGCATGCCATGCCTTGGACGCTCAGCCTGAATCTACAGAAAGGGGGGTTTATAATTAAATAAGTGACATATCTGTTTTATTTGACCAAAGTCATCATTTGTAGCAGTAAAACCCAATGCAAAA
This sequence comes from Puntigrus tetrazona, assembly GCF_018831695.1. Taxonomy (NCBI): domain Eukaryota; kingdom Metazoa; phylum Chordata; class Actinopteri; order Cypriniformes; family Cyprinidae; genus Puntigrus; species Puntigrus tetrazona. The sequence goes on along the minus strand of NC_056715.1, from coordinate 15,478,219 downwards.
TCGCAGCCTTTTTCAACACACAACCAAGCTTTATTTTTTTAAAATAGCAAAGTCTTTAAATATCTGTTGATTTTGTTAGGTTCTTGTCCGTCTGCTTCCGTCTTCCAGCCGTTCAGACTGTGAAGCTCCTTTATAAATGTCATTCTGTTACTTTACATTTATATTAATACCAGCACAATCCTATGTTCTCATTTTATTTTTTTCCCCCCGTCAGAAGTAGAAATGGACCATGTCTACCTTAATTGCACTTTCCACGAAGCCACCCAAAAAAAAAAAACATGCAAAAATGTACGTTTGCATACGTTCTTGCTGTTTACGGGCTTATGGGTTTGATCATGTTACCGTCAGTAAAACTTCTCTGGTGTTGCCGCAAATACACATAATGTGATCGTGATTATCTAAAAACACTGAAATGTCTCTTAGTTTTGAAATACGTATGTTTTTATTGTCCAGTTGGTCCAGCACAATTGCAAAGGGAATCTCTGATTTAAAGTTTTTTTCTTTTTTTTTCCGTTTCCTCCCGCCGCCACCAAGGGGCGCTGTTTACACAGTTTTAAGTTTGTGTTGATGGCTATCGATCACGGGATGTATATAAGAGCTTTTTTTGTTTTGTTTTGTCTCTAGACTCTGTATTAGTCTTCACTGTGCACTAGATGTTTAATATTTAGCCATTACATGAAGATATACATTTCAAGTTGAGACCTGAATGGCTTATCATTAAAAAAAAAAGGTGTTATCTAGCTGGGCTAGAGTTTTTCTTCATATTAATTAATTTAATACAATTAAATTATGATTAAACTATAACGCTTAAAAGCACTAAAATAAAGTGGTATTATAGTGAGATGTATTTTGTAAGAGCTAAGCCATATACTTCACCACACAGTATGACACTGAACCCTGCCGATGCGTCCTTCGCTTTGTTTTCAGGATTCTGTTCTTTTGAAATGATAGAACACAGCATATTTTCAAGGCTCGTCTGCTTTTATCAGTCCGTCGTGTTGACACCAACGCGACTCCGAGTGTCTTGCATGAGTGTTTTAGTCTCTGAGGAGTTGAATCAACTCTGTCCGTGCGACGTCAGGAAGTGCGCTCATTTTATTAACCGGTCTTGTTAGCAGCTGTTTTCCTGTTTGTTTTGTGATTTCAAAGTACGTTCGAGATGTTTATTAAAAAAAAATATTAAGGGCTTTAAAGTTTTGAATACATATCTTATTGAACAAGAGTAATATAATTTCAATTGTCACAAATGGAATAAAACCTTTAAATTCACAAAAAAGCCTGTGCGTTGCGTGCATTTGTTCTGACTCTTTGGGAGAAACATAACACTTTTTACGTGTTTTCAGTTCAATGACCCGGTCGGCTACAATAACGTTTTATAGAAAATATTATTAAAGAAAGGAAAAGGTTAACAAGTATCTAACATGTTTACTGACAGATAACCCGAGACTTACTTGATGGTCGCATGATCATTGAATAATATCAGACTTTCAATGCAAAGTATTTAAAGCGTGCCTGAAGTATACTGACAATAGCCCCACTTTAGCTCAATGAAATTAATTAGCAGATCTTTAATTGGACTAATTGCACTGCTTCTGCACAAATAAAGTGCAAAATTACATTCATTTTTCACTAGGGTCATTTTATTGATTACATAAGTTTATAACATTTTAATATATAATCTATATTCACAGAATCATCCTCAGATGCACACACTCAGGTTTGGTTTAATAGCTTTTCTTCACATAATGTGCATTTTCAGAATTTTATCTTTCAAAAATGGTCAGAAAATTGTAAAATAAATATTCCATGCTTGTTTTACATTATTATCATTATTATGGTGATGTTGCCTGTTGTATATTAAGAATTATTATTGTATATAATAATGCACTCAAAGATACAATGCAATGGTCTGATTCTCTGATTTTTCAAAGGACAACACCACAACAATTAATAATAATTGCATATTTCGGAAAACGTGAAATATGAATTTTTCAGTCTTCCTTTTCTACTTCTCATTGTTGATGTTATTATTAATATCGTGACTTGTCTGAAAATCTAACTTTTGGGGAACAAACATGTTACAGAAAACTTTTAATACTTTTAACAGAGTTACTTTATTTAGTATGTATTTTTGAGTTTGGAAACTGTATAAATATGCATATATATATATATATATATATATATATATATATATATATATATATATATATATATATATATATATATATATATATATATAAAATCAAACTATATGCACAGATCCTGATTTGGGCAGAGATGGGTGGGTAACAAGCTCCGAAACGCACCGACCAGGACAGAAAGCAGAAAGGGCTTGGGGTCTAAAGTGGGAGGTGCTGAAGAGTCAGTGGCGGGAAATACAGGAATCCTGCACAGGACCTACATCTCCTATTGTCCACCCCCCAAATTTTGACCAGGCTACCCTGGCGAGCAATGATGGGACTTTTTCTTTTCTTCTCCGGCTCGGTCCCGGGGCCCTTCCCTCCTGTCCTGTCGGCATTCCTCTGGGCCACCAGAGAAGCTGCTTTAGAGACGGGGCCGTCCGCTCCTGGGTGGCCTCTTGTGCAGGGGGCTGCAAAGGGGAGGAGACGATGTCTTATTAATTGACTGGGTGTCTTGGAAGGAGTGTAGGAATTTGGCTGCGGGAGAATAAGGAGAGGAAGGACTGCCTCGCAGCTTAGTCCGGACCTCCTACTCAATCATAAATGTCAACTAGATATTTACATTTCTGGGGGAAAAAAATGGAAGCGGTGCTAGCAAGTGCAAAAGTCAATGTCTCAATACTACGGAGTTGTGGATGGTTGCTAGGTCGTCGCTGAGTGGTTGTTAAGGTGTTCTGAGCGTTTTTATAGCATGTTGCTATACTATCTACCCCCAAAAAGGGGTAGAAATCAGGTGAAAATCTTAAATACAGGCACGTAGAATAATCAAATATACCATTGATATTACTTTTAGAAATGTTTTTTTGTGGTTGTGTACATTTTAAATGGAAGACACCACAGAATAAAATTAACATGCCTCATGAAATATTATGCCAAACTAGTTCTGCACTTTTTAATTAATCTTTTTTTCTGTATATGCAGTATGCAGGGCCAGTAAGTTTGTTTCAAAGAAATGATTAGTGTTATTCAGCAAGGCTGTGCTAAATTATTTTAAAGTAATTTATGTTAAAATATTAAAACTCCTTTGAAATTTCAGTTCATCAAAGAATCCTAAAACCTATTAGTAGTCGCAAAAATATAAAGCATCGCAACAGTTTTTGATGTTATGATAATAAGAAATGTTTCTTGAGCAGGGATCCCGTAACACTGAATGATGCTTAAAAACTTAAGAGAAAAAAAAATACACTTTATATATTAAATATATATTAAACATAGAAAATAGTCAATATGCAATAATATTTCACTGTATAAGAATTTATATTGTATTTTCATTTAAATAAATTCTCTGGTCACACTTTATTTATTTATTTATTCTTATCTGCGTCTTTATTATGATAGTGAAGTGAAGTTTGAGAGAGATAGTGGATCAGAATCAAGACACTTTAAGACACCCATAGGTCCGCTTTTTGGTATTAGCAAACCATTTACTACAACCTTTGCCTTTAATAAACTCTTAATTGGCTGAATAGTTCGAGTATCACCCTGACTTTTTTATTTAACGTAATTCAATTAAGACGAGACCCTGCAGGTGAATAGGGTAAAAAGAAAAAAAACTAATATTTATCACAATACTTACCTAGTTATTTTTTGTATTAGTTTTTTAAAATGTTAAGTTTAAATGTGCAAAGGAGTAATTATGTAATGAAATGTGCACTAGTTTGCATTTCTACAACGAAAATCTAAACACCGGATGAAGTGTAGGAGAAAACAAATTAATTTGAGAAAACGGCTTTTAGAATCTATTGATACAAAGAGAAAGTGCTTTCAAACAAACGCTTAACGGTGTCTTTTGGATGTTTTCTTTTCACTAGTCTGAAAAAAATAGCCCAAAATCTATAATTTGACAGGTGCATGAAAAAACAAGATGCCTGCGGTATCTCTCCTTAAAAAAAAACATACAATATAAGAGTCTCTCTCTGTGTGCATTACGTTTTTATATGTATTTTTAAGTAATGCTATTTTGGGATCGTGCGTGTGTGTGTTGTTCGGATCCCTAACCCTAGCGCCGCTTTTCCACATTCACAAGTTCGGACCAAGCATAAAGTCATGCCCCGAGTACGTACGGTGACGGCAGAGGTTTCTGTGGGAAAGGCCCGTTCAGGTTGGAGTGCTCCTGGAGGCTCTGAATGGGCCTGCCGGGGCTGAGTGTGTCAGTGGGATGTGATTGAGTGGGATGTTCTCAGGGACGGGGGGGAGGTGTGTACCAATGTGCTCCCCCTCCACCTCCCCAGCCTTCACCATCGGTGTCCAGAGCCGTAATCCCGTTACATGTGTCCCCATTAGCTCTCCATTGTCTCGCTGTGAGTCTCTCGGAGTCAGCGTCCAGGCCTCGCCGTGTTTGCTCTGGCTTCCCACACCCAGCTGTCCCCATGGCAATCCCACACACACAAACACACGCTAATGGCTCATCCGTGGGTCGCAGGGTGAGGGGTGAGGCGAAACGGGAAATAGAGCCGTGTCCTTTTACTCGTGTGAGGGGTGATACGAAAGATGGGCCGCGCCGCTGATTTTTTAGGGTGGTTAACTGTACGCGATCTCTGTGTTTTTTCGCGTTTTGAAAGTAATGTAGCTAACGAAATTGTTCAGTTTAGCAGAGCCACGCAGGAAAGAAGCGCGTAAGAAGTCTGTACGTGTGAAATAAAATGTGGCTTTTATTCATGAGGCCTAGAGATGCCATGAAGAATATTTGCTATGTTAATGTCACCGTACGTGCAAATTTGTTCATGCATTTCCTTAGATCATCCATTTTTGAGGCAATGAATCACTGTTTCTAAATAAATGATGAAAATACCAGTTAAGTTGTTTTATATTTACAGAAATACACTCCGAAAAGTTTGGGGTCCGTATGGATTTCCATCGAAATGTGTCAATGCTTTAATACTTATATAGAAAGTTTTACATAACATTTCTGTTTAAAATAAATGCTGTCCTTTTGACATTTCATGATATCATCCTGGGGGGAAAAAATAAGCAGCACGGCTGTTTTCAACAGAATAAAAAACTAAAATAAAAATAAAAGACATTTCTGCATATTCTGATGATTTCTGAAAGATCGGGTGACACTGAAGACTGGAGATTGCTAAAAATCCAGCTCAAATAGAAAACTGTTATTTTAAATAATAATAATAATATTTCACAATATTATGGTTTTTACCGTATTTTTGATCAAATAAATGCAGCTTTGAATACAGCATAAATACAGCATCTTTCAAAAGCAATACAAAAATGTAGAATTTATTTATTCATATATATATATATATATATATATATATATATATATATATATATTATAATTATATTATATTATATTATATTATATTATATTATATATTATATTATTATATTATATATTAGTGCTGTCAAGAAAACAATCCAAATTAAAAGTTTTGTTTACATAATACATTTATGTGTGCTGTGTGCATATAAATTTCAAAATTGATTGTGTTTATGTATATTAAATATATTAATTTATAATATTAATTATATTCATATAAAATTAGACTGTATGTGTGTGTATTTATATATATATATATATATATATATACGTGGTAAATACACACAGAACACACACACACACACACACATATTATGCAAACAAAAATGTTATTTTGTATGCGCTCATGAAAAAAGTGAAGTTTGTAGATTGTTTGGGTCTGTCTCCTCTGTCCACCCTACAGATCCATCATGCCTTTGATGGAAAGCTCGACAGACAAAGCTGACCCAGGCCCGGTCACCACGACCCCCCTGTGCTTCCTGTGCCTTCGACACAAAGCCTGCACTCATGCAGACACACAGCAAAGTGTCTAAAGAGTTTCACATCGCTTCTTTGGAAATATTTATTCATAGTAAAGACAACCTAAGCAATGCATGCTATCAGATTTATCCGGCTGCTTCTTTTGTGAGCAGCGTGTTACAGTATCGGTGAGAAGAGCCGCCGCGTAAACCTATTGTGCTCTCAGCTTCTCTTTATGTCTCTGCTCATGTGGATTTGAGTGTCTGCCCAATTGGAATACATTAGCCGTGTAATTTGAGGTCAACAATTTCCCTGATCCATGGCATGCATTTGAATGAACGTCATTTGTGTGGACTCCGGTGCCGTTTTAAACACTTTGGCCCTCCGGAGAACGCGAAAGCCAAATCTAAAAATATTATTATAGATTATTACAGCGTGCGGTCTTGTACAAACAGTATTTAGCAGGACCCTTTATGCAACAGTTTTGACCGTCAAATCCCGTTCCAAACCTGAATGGATTTTATTCATCTGCGCAACACAAAAGAAGATATTTTGGTTAACGGTTCCCATTGAATTCTATTGTGTGGCCGAATATGCAATGTTATCGACATTCTTCAAAATATCTTCTTCCTGACAGGTTTGGAAGCGTATGGGTGAATAAATAATGACAGACTTTTCATTTTTTGGCGAACTATTAGGCTAAGTGTCATTTAGAGGGAAAGTTAATCAACATTGATTAGCTAGAGTGTTTGGTGCTCACCAAACTTCACTGGAGTTTGTTTATTGTGACTGTGTGTGTGTGTGTGTGTGTGTGTGTGTGTGTGTGACAGCGATGTGTGTGTCTGTGCCCTCTGTGATTTGAAGTACTTTCCGGTTACCATGACAATAGCGCTCGCTGAGGGTTCGGAGAACAATCACCTGTGAGTTGCTTCGCTGGCCGTTGTGGTCTGTGCAGGCTTTGAGAACAATCGCGCCACTATACTATATTTTTCCGAAAACGAACAAACCTCGCACAGAAAGCTCAGCAACATAAAATTCGCAGGACTACAGTACACAGGTTTTTTTTTACAGGCGGGAACCAACCGAAATACACCACGTGCTGTGCTGTGCAAATTCAAAAATGTCAGTTCAATTGATTTCGTTGGCAAAAGCAAAAATAAAACGACGTCCCGTTCGCCATTCAATGCTGGTCAGAGCTCTTTTGCGTCACGTAATAATAACCGCCGTGCACTTCTTCTTCTTTTTTTTTTTTTTTTTTTGCAAATGACCAATTACTCTCTTGAACAGTCACCCTTCACTTTGACAAAACTGGACGGCGCTCAACGCCCGTCTATGGGGCTTGTTGAGACCCAGTCTCTGGCCCCTAAATGCTGGGCTGAGGGTCCCTCTCTTCTGACCTCATTTGCAATGCTAATGGTCAGGAGACAGCTGCCATCTTACATGGAACATGGCCTCTCAGAATTTCCCAAAGGGGGGAAAGAGGAATAAAAAAAACAAAGGCAGCCGATAAATGGGTTTGCCTATTATTCCCCGGGCCTTGTGTGCACTGGGTCCTTGAGAACGCGAATTTGAATGACAGTCAGCGAGAGAGACGGAGAACGGCTCGGGGGTAAAGCAAAGATGTCGGTGTGAATCCATAATATCGAAAAACAAAACGCCGAAAAGTATGATTTTTAAAAGCGTGCGAGTTGAGCTCATCAGCAGAATGCTGTTTTAACAATAGCAAATAGAGAGAGCTCTTAATTTAGCCCTCATTCTCTCAGTCACTCAGCCCCGCTCCCATGCAGATATAAGTGTCTCTGTGAGTGATTGCGCGAGCTCTCGCCGAGTGGAGAACACTCGTGGATATTGTGGCGAATGTGACGCGTATGTGCATATCTGTCAGAATGGCTTTGTGATATCAGCGGTTGGAAATGTCTCCGTTTACTTCTGCTCGTCAGAATTAGACGCGGCCGCGGTGCACCAGCTGAAGGTTAATGGCTCGGTGCCCCGTGCCGCTTTTGCAGAACTCTTCTTTTCTTTAGCTTTAAAGGACGTCCAGTCATACGGTGAACGGTAGAGATTTGGGAGAAAGGAGGAGGATTTGTGTCATCATCACAAGAGGAATATGAAGTTTGTAAAATGCAATACATTCAGTGCAGTACATATTCAAAAGAATTGTAATTTAAAGAATATGAGATTTTGAATGCAGAGTTAGTATTTTTTCAGTTGTTTATTGGATTATACGGTGCTCGGTGTTTATACTGGATGCAGCAATACACAAATCTATTCTTTTGTCTCATGATAATTTAACAAAGATCCACAAACATGGTATACTTTTATGGTTCTTGTGGTTGACATGCTTCTTGGAGTTTTTACTGGCACCTATCGGTGTGGATGCAGCATTACACAAGTATGCACTTACATTACTTTCACAGGTATGTTTGTCACATCAACCCTGAAAAAGTATGCAGTGCTGTGGATTTTTTTCAAATGAATGCCATGTGTGTGTGGACACAGCCTTATGATATTTTGTGTTGTTGTTTAACTGGCTGAAATGATTTTTGTAGTTTATACCGGCTCCTATTGCTATGCAGCATTTCACAGATACTTACTAATATTCTTCTATGATAATAAAAAATGTCTTTACAGAGTACTGTGTTTACAGAGCGCTATTTGGCTAGTAATGTGACCTCAACCTGGCAGCCATGACGTGGCAAAAATAATAATAATAACAATAACATTAACATACTACTACTACTAATGTTTTTTAAATCCACTGACACTTCATCACATCTGACTACAAGGTTAATATATTTGTCGATTAGGACTAATTTCAGTAGCTATTTTTAATGTTGCATTTAATATACATATTTTCCACCTATTTTTCTTCTGTAATGAGATAAAAACAATTACAAAATAGAGCATTACATAAAAAATAAATTATTGTGGGATTTTAGGCACGGTGAAGTTGTTTCAGAGGCAGAAAAGTTATTATTCTTCCTCAAAGTTTATCAGTATTTTTTTTATCCTGCATAAATTATTCTTTTGACACTGCATGCTGGGGTATCATTAGTAGTAAAAAAATAAAAATAAGTAAAGTGTCATTTCCTATTTACAATTTCATATGTATATACGTGTTTTGAATTTCTGGGAAGAAACTGTAGAAATTTGCAAATGTTGCAAGGACTCGTCCGTCCACAGTCAGAAGGAACACACACTGTGTGCGAGTGTGTGGAGATGAGGATGTATGCAGGGGCCATAGGAAGTAAGAGCCTCACTTCACAACTCTTTCATTATTGTTACAATTACACTAGCTCTCTTCAGTGCCCGCACTCTTCCCTCTTTATAATGTTTGCTCAGCCTGCAATTGGGAAATGAGGTGGAAAACGATGTGTGTGTATGTGTGTGTGTGTGTGTGTGTGTGTGTGTGTGTGTGGCTATAACAGTGGGAGTGAGTGTGTGTGTGTCCCGGCCATTGATACCACAAGTTAAAGAGAGAGTCTGGAGATGCCTAGCGCAAAACACAAGAATGTTTCATTTAAAGACTTGCTGCCCTCGTGGGGGTCCGTCTCTCTCTCTCTCTCTCTCTCTCTCTCTCTCTCTCTCTCTCTCTCTCTCTCTTCCCACCCTGTGGGTGTCACAGCCATAATCTAACCCTGGTTCAGCACCGCCCAGATCATTATAGACTCTGATCTGGAGTCAGTGAAAGGAGGAATTAGCTTGGAACACAATCCCAGCAACCTTTGTGACCCCGGCACAAAGCCAGAGCCGTTGGGGGTCCCAGCGGCCTAAACCACTCCATATGTCCGGACAAAACTGTTACAATGGCCAACACAAAGGAAACACAGTGGGAGGGACAGACTTTCTGTGTGTGCGTCTCCGAGGAATTATTTAATGTTCTGCTCGTGTATTTGATCGTATCTCACCTCTTGGAGATTAATTAATGGCATTATGAACATATATATATATATATATATATATATATATATATATATATATATATATATATATATATATATATATATATATATATATATATATATAAATAAAGTTGCAGTGACATGGTGATGAAGGCAGTGCATGGGTTATAAGCTCCTCCTCTCCTTCCCTGCAGCTTTCCTGCTGTGTGGATGTTAAGTAGCTCTTTGTGTGTGATAAGAGTAGGGATATCCTGCGTCCATCCTTCACTACATACTGCATACTAAAACCACCACCGTAGTAGGGAAAGTGACACAGAGACGATATCGGGATGGTTGTATCAGTTTTCAGCACACGTGTCTGGGAGATTAGAAGGTAGTACGATACTCTGTGCTGTTTTTTTTTTTTTTTTTTTGGTCAGTCTGGGTGTTATGATAATGTCCATCCATTGTCTTCCCAATACACATTCAGTTTTATCTGAATGCAGTGCTGCAATGTAAAACAAACCATTTAGGATAAGCACTTGTGTATCGAAATTATGATTATCTTCCCCTCTTACAAAAATATATCATGAGCTAGAGCTAAAAATCATGGTACTGCAGTGATGCACTGTATGAATGATAATAATAATATACATAACATCTCTCTCGTTGTTCAATATGTGTGCTATTAACCAATTTCTGTGTACTATTTATAAATTTTGTGTTAAAAATCTACTGATCTGTGCATGACATGATAAATAATAATAATAAGTTCAACCAGCTTACTAATTATTTAATTATTATGGCCATCTTGTATTAATTTTGTTCCTCTTATTTAAAATTAAATGTAATATAAAGTATGTGACAAAAAGTTTTTAACGGCATAAATTGCAAGCAAGTGATGTGTATCATTAAATATCTGCTGTTTATTATACAGTTTTATATAAAAAAATTGATTTATCTCTTAAAAGTTTCATATAATTTTAAATAAAGAATATCATTAATATATCACCCCCCTTCTCAAACACACACATATACAATTTTAAACAATATTTTGTATATTGCTGCTTAATATTATATATTTTTTAAATATCCTGTCTATAAAACATAAGACTCCTACTGTAGATAAACATCATTAAAATAACACAAAACTTAACTAATTACTAGAAAATAATCCACAAAACAATCTAATGTACATTATTAAAGCAAAACTAGAACAACAAACAAACAAATAAACAAACAAAAACACTATTTACACAAAGCATCATATTAGATGTCACACAAGGACTTCTGGGAATGTCCTCTTATAATGTTTTCTTCAGGAAATACTATGGTTCTATTATAAATTCTATGCTAATTTTACTTCCAAAAGCCATTTAGCTCAATACTTTTAGTGAAATGCACTCGCTGTCATCTTTTTTACTGTACAAATTACAAACGTCTTTTACAGTGTAAGCTATTCCACGCGCGCATACTTTTTTTAAAATGCTTTTTATTGAGTAACCAAGTTACTGCAGATAATCAAAGCATCAAAAACATTAATATCAATGGTCCAATGGATGAAACCAGAGAGTTACCATGTTAATTTAATCTCTCAGTCATTGATTAGCTCCTACAGGATCTCCACACGTAACCGTCCTATGCTTCAGTGTCTAAATAGCGCATCAGCTTATACCCTTAATATTATATCTGCTTCATAATTAGGCCAATAGAGCAGTCCCTGTTTACCCTTTCGTCTTCTATTTCTCTCTCGCTTTCTCTCGTCTCTCCCCTTCAACCCTTTCTTATTAGAAGGCCCCCAGCTGTGTGTCGGATAGGATCAGAGGCAGCCTCTATTAGCCTGGTCCATTTGTTGAGCGATTGAATCGCTCTCATCCCTCTTCTCTAGTATGGCCTCTAACCCCCTCTCTCTACCTTAGCCTGCCAGAAGGGCCTCTCAGCGCTCAAAACACAATGGAGCCTGATAGAGGCCGTCTCCCTGAGGCAAACCGAATGCAAGGTGACTGTATGTGTGTGTGTGTGCGCGAGAGAGAGAGAGAGAGATGAAACATATGATTCCATGTCTGCTGTTTTATTTCAAGATACCAGGCGCAAGCGCGTTTCCAGGCGGTTCACCCGAGCTGTTGTTCTCTCATTATCCAGCAGGTGGCATACTTGCACAAGCGCAGAGGCCCAAGGGCCCTTCCCCCCCCAGCTTCAGCGTCCTCCCTCGCGCACTTTTCGAGTCCTACGGGCACCACAAGCATCCTCATCTCCAAGCCGTCTGCTCTTCAGGAGTCGTGCGGTTACCGTGCGTCCTGATGGGTCTTTGCGGTCTTTCCATCTTTCGACTCTGATGCATGAAGTGGCGTTCAAAGGCTTTAAGAGAAGCACACCTGCTTCTAAACTGCTGAAGAAACGGGATTTTTATACGCTGAATGTCATTTCCAGCACCCGGGGCGTGTTGTGCTGCAGAGACGTTTCTCATTTACCCGAGGAGACTTCAAGATGGTTTGAAGACTTCAGGGAAAAGAGCTGGTCTTTACCGTGCTCCCCTCCACCCCACCCTAACCCATATTCACATCCTCTCATATTCTGACCTGCACTCGAGAGAAACGTCTCTGCTTGAGGAGGAACGGCAGTCAGTGAGGTGTTCTGCATGGTTGCATCTGAATGTCCCTTTTTTCCAGTTTTGAGGGGCTCACTTGACCGCCCCTTTCTGGCACACTGAGAGATGTAGGAGAGAGGTTAGAGAGCTGCTTAAAGCTGTCAGTCACACGCTCGCTGACTCCATTGGGGCCTGTTGGGAGTCAACCGAACTACTTCCTGAACTGCTCAACGCATGACCTTTTAAAACAGTGGTGGGTTGCACATTAAAAACGAACCTGTTTGCATATTGACGCGGATTATCAGTGCTAAATGCAAAAAATGAAGTGCGACCGACATATTGGTGGTGCATTGGGCAGAGTTAAGGATGGGAAAGTAGATTAGCAAACCGATGTTTTAAATAAAGCTTCCCATATTCCAAAACTTAAATTCTGCATCTTATGTTGTCAATGTTAAAGGCCATACTTAAAATCAAGCTCAATGTATGCTAAAACATAAAAATGCAACCTAGACAACATTAAACAGGTTTACTTGACATGAGAACAAATATAGTTGTACCCCAATGCGTTTCCCCCAGTCTTTTAATAATAATAATAATAATAATAATAATAATAATAATAATAATAATAATAATAATAATAATAATAATAATAATAATAATACTTGTTTTACATTTTTTTATAATATGTATAATATAATAGTGTATAATATAATGTATAATAGTCCAATTATCTTATATATAATATATATCAATTATATATTATTATTGCTTATTATATTTATTTGCTAACAAATTATTAACCCTCTAAATCAGCCTGAATCAACATTTTTATTGGCATTAGGACTATGTTTATCCACTATTTATTGTAATTATAATAACATATAATAATAATTAATAATAGGAAATACTGATGATATTAATAACAATTAATGGGCATGTTTAATTGCATTTGGCTTTACGTTTGTACTCTTTACTTTTCTTTAAAACGTTTAGAAATGCTTACATTTCTGTGGCTCTAAGAAGTTGTTATAGTGTTGATCAAAAACTACAATATATATATTTTTGCCCCAGTTGTCCCAGTTTGTAAAAAACAAAACAAACAAATAATAAACAAAAACTAAACAAAAAAACAAGTATATATATTTTTTTTACTTCCTAAAGATGAAATATGAAAGGTTGTTACAGTGAAAATACAAGAAAGATGTTAAATTCGCCGTCACTTCCTTTTATTAGAAATACTTAAAATTGTAAAAAAAATATAATGTGATACATGCACATTATTTGTTAAAACTGAAAATATACAAAACATATCCGATAAGTGTTTCTTATTATATATAGAATTATGCCAACTTCTTCATAACTGTATGAAGCATCCGTTTCTCACTTATCCAGCGTAAAACAGCACTTATCTTTATTTTGTTTCGGTATTTCAGAAAATGCAAACGACGGACAATGCTGTTTGATTCGAAACAAAAATGCCATTTAGATACATATCCTTTTTGATTGCTTTGCGCTTTTAGATTAAGACAGATGTTTCATTTCTCCTGAAATCCATCCTCGTTGTTCTTGGCTCGTCTGTGAATGAGGTCTCGTCCTCTGCGGTGCCCTTTGATCGTGGCCGTTTGTTCTGGCAGACTCCATCTCCATGGAGATGAAGGAAAGAACTCGGGTTTCTGAGCACAAAAATAAACCTACCTGGCCTTGCCTGAAACCTCTCCTTTAATTGATTCTATGCACCATGCAAATATACTCCTGCACTAATGGATCCTATGTTTTGTGTACATTATGCTGTAAATCTGTCCATTCTCTGTCTGCTATGGCCCGGTAACCTTCATAGGACAAAAAATGAAATCTTCTATTTAAATCTATAGAAGCGCTGGCCTTGGAGAGCAGTGCTTAAGGATTCTTTTCTGTCACTTGTCAAAGGCCTTGCTGGGCCTTGACCCACATCACCATTAGGGATGCTCGTCCTTTGTTTGAGCAAAGGCTTTTATTTTTCAACCAGTCTCCATCGCACTGATGATAACAGACCTGGATTCAGAGGTAATTTACAGTTGATTGTGCTCCAGCCACTCGGTTCAGGAATTGAATGGTTTACATGTCTATGTTTCTTTTTTTCATTGTGCTGGTCCGTGTAGGCTGGTAATTTGTCTACTTTTCACACCTCGGGTTCATCATCGTGTGCTTTTTCATGAATGCTCGGAGAAAGAAAAGGTTGCATTCCTCCAGGAGCTTGTAGAAAACAAGTCCCTCATAAAAGCTGGCAAAAACAAGTCTTCGTGGAGTGTACGTGGACGTACAGTTTCGCCTGAGCTTAAGGACTCGAGTACCAATTAACCCTCTGAATCAACCTGAATCTACATTTTTATTGCCATCACGCTAGACGGGACGCGCGACACTCGTGGGAGGCCAGATGTCGTGTTGTATAACGCAAAAGTTGCTTCGCGATCAGTCTTGGAGTTTAGAGGTGACACTTGACCTTCTCCTTCGATAATTCAGTTCGTGGCGTCGTTGACTCGGGCCACGCATGGTGTCAAAACCATCTCTGGAACTTTTAAATTGCACCTTCAACTGGCCTTTGTCGACTCCTCGGCTAATTCTGATTGTGATTTGGTGTGGCTGAGGGGCGGATGGATGTGGGTGTCGCCAACGGAAAAAGACAATACAATTAAATGATTAACGCGCAACAGGGCCACCGACAATTAAAACTATTATGGAAATTAAAATGACATTATGTCACAGCGGAGAGTTGATGATACCCGTGTCGTCTTTTTAAAAGCAATTTTCATAATTCCAATAATTGAAATCATAGCATATTCATTCATTTACCGGGTGAGGGGGGCTAAGAGCGGCCACTAATGAAACCCAATCATTAGCATCCAAACAAAGTAATTGGCTAGTCCTTTATCTTCGGAAATAGGTGACAAGGCACAATCACCCCCCTCCATCAGAATGCAAAAACAAGTAATTAAACCGCAGACAAAGATGAGCCCAGCTCGCTGTTCGTGCACCGTGCACGTTTGAAAACAGCACTGATTGCCTTGATTAGAGACCTTACTGTATCCTCTGATTTTGTTTATGGTTATACTTTTAGGGATGGGGTGCAGCGGGGTTGGGAAGGGATGCGTTTGTGTGCGCGGAAGGTGCGAGCGTTATCTTTGTGCTTCCTTGTGAAGCCCTGAAAATGTACGGCGAACGCTCTCATTAACTCTGCGTTCTTGGTGTAGGGAAAGAGACCAACAGTTGCACGTTTCATTCTTTTGCATGGCTCTCTCAATAGATATTTACTATAGCGTCCGGTTAAATAAAACCAGTGTCGCGAACAAACTGAGTCTAAGTCTGCCTGATTGGATAAAATGCTTTTAATAGGTACTCTGAGGTTAAAAAAAAACATATGTAGGCTGCGGTATGTCTACATACATGTACTTACAGTGTAAATATGGCAATATGGCAACTGCAAAGGGTAGGGGTAGGTTTAGGTTAGATGCTAGGTTAGTACCTAGTTAGTACTTAGTATGTACACGAGGGACAGGGATGTAAAATAAAGTGCTACCCCTATTTAATTAATGAACTGTGTGTATGTGTGAAATCGTGCGTATTAATGTATTTTAAATATATTACATATTGTGAAATTATGAGATTTCTTGTACTGCCATGCTAGCTCAGGAGATTTTTATTCTATTCAATCTCATCTGCCGTTGATCATTTGGCAAGACATTCAAAAAATAAAACGCAAAATAATACTATTTTAACAAATGCCTATATAATAAGGTTAAAGTTGTGACTCTGTACATAAGAAATGACAGCCTAGGCTGCAATTACAAGCAGCTATCCCTAGCTAGCACTCAGATTGTAGCTCACTACTGATTATAGATTACATTATGAAAACGGTAGTTAGCAATCTAGATTAGTAATGTATTCTGACTACTTTTTAGATTATTTTCTTGTTTTAAACTTACCATTAAACATACCATATTAAAGAGTTACTGCACTTATCCCCGCGTCATTCCAAACTAATAAAAGCTTTGTTTGTCATTGGAACGCAATTTAAGATATTTTGGATGCAAACCAGTGGATACTCTCCAAAATGATGCTATGCTGCTGAATTGTTGAAAATAAAGTCGTTATTTTATTTATATACGAAAGGTATATTCTCGTCGCTTCATAATGCTATTATACTGATGGCAGATGGAGTATTCTGATGATGTATTTTATGCTTTTTGGACCTTGAAAGTGTTGCTTGGCAGTCAATGGGACAGTCACATATAATCAGTTACTAGCTACCCAGCTCTGCTAGCAAACCAGTATATCCAATGGACCCATTGTTCTGTTGATTTGTCCTACATTGTCAGATTGTGCAACCTTCCATTAAAACAGTAGGTAGTACAGTTCAAAAATTAAAAGCTTAAAAATTAAAATTACTTAATAATAAATGTGATAGTGTGTGACCCCCAGTCATTTAATATTTGTGCTTTAAAAGCTATATATTTCAGTCTTATAGGGATAGTTCCCCCAATAAATGAAAATTAGCCAATAGTTTACTCATTCTCAAGCCATAGATGTAGACTTTATTCTTTCAGACAAATGCAATCTCAGTTAAATTACAAAATTACATTACGGTTATGAAATTCTGGCTCTTACAAGGTTTATAATGGCAAAGAATGAGGGATATTCAATACTACAACAGAAGTTTAATAAGGATCTGGGGGGGGGGGTTGTTGCTTTCTGAAATGTTTACTTCAACATTACTCCAATCACAACCGTCACAGGGTCCTTCAGAAACCCTTCCTAATATTATGAATGTGGAAAATAACTGATCTCAGTAGTACTTTTTTCGGGAACTGTGATACGAAGTTCAAAAGAACAGTGAATAATTGAGACAGAAATATTAAAGCTGACTTTAATACGTGTCTTTAAATTCACTTCTGAATCAACTGAATGCATACTTGCTGAATAGCATTCATTTGAGTTTAGAGTAGAGTACCTTTTGGGCCGCTCGTCTGTTCCTGCTTTCCAGCCAAAGAGCTTGGGCATGTCGCGCAGAATGACTGACGCATATAAGAGGCTTGATGAGGCCCAGGGTTAAGGGGACAGGCAGAGAAGAAAGAGTAAGGGGCTTGAGGAAGACACCGGTAGGAAAATGCAGCCATGGATATCAGGATTCTTGAGAGATTGAGCTGCTCAAACTCACCCTTTTACCTTCCACCCCCTCCTGACTTCCTTCAGCGGGGCATTTTTGCTGGCCTGCACCCTGAGGCCCATTATCCAGCCCTTCCGAGGGAGAGAGTCAACAACATAATGCAAGAGGCCTGACACAAAGCATCTCCCAACAACGGGACCCCCTTTTTCTCATTAACACCCTCCCTCGCTCCTTCTCCTACATCCTCACCTTGAGCTTCCCTTTTCCCATCCTCTTCAGACCCATCCTTGTGTGACCTTGTTGCTCCGTCGAGAGCTTTTTTTTTCTCCGTCGTGTGAAGTTGCAGAGAGTCTCACTGGTGGGAGAAAGCACCTTGCGCTCCTTCTTTCCTTCTCAAATTTTTAGCTCTTCTGATTTTTTTTGATGACCCCTATGGGTTAATACCAAACCTTTATAGCTACTGTCCTGCTGCTTTCTTCTCCCGTTATTTGTGCCTTTGCAGATGTCCTTTGGTGTTTTTTTTTCCAGATTGGACAGGAGAATTGATTTACGTTTGTACACACTTGATCTGACCCTGTGGCAGGCAGTGAGCGTGTGTGTGTGTGTGTGTGTCTCGGTTGGTGCCGATGGTCCCATTACCAGTGTGCTCTCCCCCACCTCACTATACGGCGCTGTGGGATGACCCCGGCCACGAATAAATGCAATGGAAAGAAAGGAACAGAAATTCTTTTTCCACCCTCCAATGGACGAACGAGACTGAGGGCAGAGGGGAGAGAGAGAGAGAGGCCAAAAGAAAGAAAGAAAGAGGAGTGTTGAGCGCACTAACATGGCTGAGGGGACATTCACAGGATGTTTTTGGGACTGAACACCAAAAAATAGAAATCAGAAGCACCAGGCTCATTCAATCACGCTTCCCTCGGATTTGGGAGCCAAATGGATTTTGAATGCAACTTCCAAAAATCATTTTTATCTTTGGTAATTAAGATAGTTTGGTTAATGTTGGCAATAAAATGATGTTTGTCAGAGCACTATGGTAAAAAAAAAAATCACATATTGATATAAATTTGGTTTTAATTTTACAGAATTTTCTGTCGTCATGTAATATCTCCAATTTTTCTAGAAATGACACATTTATTATAGATGTTTAGATGATATCCACGCTATGGGTTTTTGGGGTTGGTAAAATGTTTTTTGAAAGATGTCTCTAGCATTCATTAAGGCTGCATTTATTTGATAAAAGAACATTTCTGCTTTCTGTTAATATAGTATCTTAAAAGGATACGGTGATGGCAAAGTCGAATTTTCAGCAGCCATTACTTCAGTCTTCAATGTCACATGCTCCTTTAGAAATCTTTCTATTATTGCTGATACAATAAACTTTAAGAACCGTAGAAATATTCATCACCAATGTTTAAAACCGAAGAAAGTATATAGTCATAACAGCGTTTGTTTGAGATAAAAACCTTTTGTTAAATTAAATCATCCTTGCTGAATCAAAGTAGGAAATTTCTTTTAAAGAGAAAAAACCTTGCTGACCTTGAACTTTTGAATGTATGTATTAATATATTTCCTATCGTAATAAGTTTTAAATAAGCATTTTATTTTCCTTGCCTTGCATAGTTACAATATTTCGCACTAAAAACTCCTAACATTTACTTTTCGGATGATGATTTAGGCTGCCATCGTCGCCCTCCTCTCACAATCCTGCTTAAATCCTTCTGAAAACCTATTATCACGAAACACCTGACATTGTACGCTGAGAGAAACAACACAACACCATAATGGAGAGAGACAAAGGGTCGTACGTTCCTTATACCTGCATGAGTGAATGCTTTTTAATTGCTGGTGATTTTCACTTGTTGGTGTTTTGCACACCTGAAACAAACTCCGAAAAGTCACCGAAGAGCGTCGCCGAGAGAAAACGAGCAAAAAGAGAAAGGGGAGGCTAAAAGAATGTATTTGATTGCAGCTAGTGCTGGTTATGGTTTAGTTGGTAGTGTTAAGCAGTTGGTCCATTGTGTTCTTTGTGCATTGCTGAGTGTTGCAGCTATTGAAGTGCAAGAGAGAGGGGAAAATGCGTGCACTGACATTCTTTAATCAAATACAGCAATCAGGAACCTCAAACCAGCATTACACCATTTACAATCCCTTTTAATTTATAATCAAAAATTGAGCGGGAGAGGGAGTCGGGAGGGAGAGGGAGAAGAAGAGAATGACAGACACAGGCAGGTCATTACATCTCTCTTTACTGGGCCGATGAGAGCAATGAAGAATTAATCAGTGGCCATTAGACTGTATTTACTCACCACTGTAGGGGTTGTGATCAGTCCTACATTTCCTCTAACCCTCCCTCTCCGTCTGTCCCTGGGTCTTTTTCTCTTTGCTGTGGTGTCTGTGATGGACAATCAGATGTATACTTCTCCTTGACCTATCTGATGGAGGTCAGATCAGAGGCAGATAAATTGTGTCTGTTGTGAACATAATGATATATGAGCGTGTGCACTTTACCACAGAATGCAGGTTCTGTTCCAAAACCAACTTGGAAAGCATTTTGAGGCACTGCAGGTCACGCCGCAAAAGCTGTTCCCAAAGGTAGCTGTTGTGCTGGATCTGGACAGAAAAGGCGCAAATCAAGTGAATTGCTATTATGAATAAATCTAATTCTGTATCTAAAAGTACTGATAAATATAGTTTAATCTGAGTAAAGACAGTGTTTTTATGTCCTGAACCTGAAGCTTTGTTCTGCCTACAAGGTCCTTTAATTGCTTTATTTGAATTTTGCATAATATGTGTGTGTGTTCTGTGTATATATATGTATGTGTGTGTGTGTGTATTATTTTTCTGAAATAAAACATGCTTATTATTTATTATATATACATAAAATACACAGAGCATATATCACGTAAACATTAATTAATGCGATTAATCATTTGATAGCACTAAATTATATACATAAAATAACATTTTATATATTGTTTATTTTATACATCCCTATTTAGTAGTTTTTTCAGCTCATTGTAACACATTTTATTAGGTTTAAATCAATGTAGAATATTTCTGCATATTATCTTTCAAATGAACTTAAATATGTCTTATCTGCAACAGACTTCAGTATGATTTTCATAATTTAGTTTATCATTAATTTATCATTGAGATAATTCTGCATGTGCTAAAGAAAATTGGTTAAATCTTTTAAAGTGATAGTTCACCAAAAATTTTTTTAATTCTTTCATTCACTATTCAACCTCGTTTCTTTACAAATTATTAAAACGTTCTTCAGAAAACAAACTGAAACGTTCCTAGGTCCTTATAAAGTAATAAGGACACTGTTAAAATAGTCCACATAACATCAGTGGTCTACCTGTAATGTTATGAAGTTATGAGAATACATTTTTTATGCAAAAATAATACGTTTATTCAATGCTTTCAGCTTTCAAGAGAGTACCACAATGCATGCATACAGATATCTATGATTGGTTAGATTATCATGTTGTTAGCTTAGCAACATTATAACATCAGTCTCTGATGTTAGTTTACTTCCTGCAAACTGCATGTAAAGAGCCCTAAATAGTGGTTCCATTTCACTTAGAAGGCAGCTTGCAGCCGTAGACATCAAGACAGCTACTATATGTATAAGCAAATGTGCCAAATGTAAGGAAATACTTACAAAATATTTGTTAAACGGCTTTTTTAAAGCACTGCCGCTTCTTTCCTTTTGTGTTGAGTACTCGTGTGTGCGTGTGTGTATGTGTGTTGATGTCAACCCCATCAAGCATAGTGCAGGAAGTGAGACAGGTCGACTCTCTCTTAAATCACCTCCTTTAATCTCGGCCGTGGGCTCCTCTGACCTGTGTTAGCTCAGGCCAAACAGAGCCGAGTACATTTCTCTCCACAAATCAACCCTCGTTCCCGTTACCCTGGAGCCGGACAGGATACCGAACTCTGAGACTTCCTGTGGTCCGCAGGATATACTTTCTAATCTCAACAGTGTTTAGAGGCTCAGACTTCTAATTTCTGATCCATGTGCAGGAGAGTTCAGCGGGTGAATCGACACTTGAAAGGACTGGCACTGCTTTATGGCATTAAACCTCTTTAAACTCCTGATAGCAGCACAAAAGAGTCACTGCCACACTCTTTGCGGCCGATAGGAGCAAACAGTTAATGATATTTACTCAAGATTATCAGCAAACCGACGAGAGAGAGAGCGAAAAAAAGGATGGGGCTAGGCTTTGTTGTGTAGATGTTTGTAGGGTGAGTCTGTGGCCGGGAGGAATGTCACCTTTAGGGTGAATTATTGGGCATTTTTTTTTGTTTTGGTGGTTTAGTTCGCCAATAGTTAATGCTGTAGGGTGATCAAAAACCGAATATGTTATTAAAAAACACGTTTTTGTATTCGTAAAGCGCCGTTAATTAAGAAGAAACCCCGCGTGAAATTCCACACAGCGAACTGTGTGAAACACAAATCGAGGGTCGAATTGTACATGAGTGTTTATTTGTTTCTGGGCGAGAGCTAAAGGAAAGCCAGAATGGCGTGTTGCTCCGATCCTTCGTTGTCTTAGCAACCCGTAAGTATCTAAAGGAGGGATCAGTGCACTGGGTTGAATGGCACGCAAGGGTGAAAAACTCGGCAATTAAAACCAATGGAAGTGACAATTAATATTGTGAGTGCGCAAATAGAGTGCTATGCCCTTTCGAGAATGCTCAGCTCTCACCCCATGCTCGACTTAGCGCTTTTCTCCTCTTAAAATCCTCCCTGAAGACCTCTCCACTCTTCCACTTGGTGAAATGGTGCTGCATGTTCTTTTCTCCGCTCGCATACTGTAGACAGACATGGCTGGTGCTCAGGAGCGGCGACTGAAGTGGGAACGCGTCTCAAGCATTTAAGAAAGAGTTAAAGCTTGTGATGACCTCTAACGTAAACCTTCATTTGGGTCAAACACCATTCTGCCGTCAGCCTTTTAAGGTAAAGCTTTCCATGTCTGGTGCACTAAGAGAAGGTGTAATGCGTAGTTGGCTGATCAATACTGGGAAACAAACTCGTGTTTGTGTAGAGGATGTCGTTATGCTCTGTTTGTGGTTACTAACTGGAAAATTAAGCACCAAAATAAATCTTGAGGAAGTTTCACACTATAAGCCAAATCCACTTTTACAGTATTTGAAATGCCCCTATTATGGGTTATGAAAGGTTCATATTTTGGTTTTGGGTCTCCACAACAACAGGTTGACATGCATGCAAGGTCAGAAAATGCTTTCATTGTCTTATTATATTTAATTTCCATTTCATAATAAAAGCAGTGCTTGTGTGTGAAGTACTGCTTTGTGTACACTGTTACCTGGGAAACGGTTATTTCATCGCTCTAAAGGGGTCGAATTGCATTTTAATTGAATATAAATCCTAAAAGAATGAATCTGCTTTTTAATTTCAAGTGGGTGTGCAATATGCTAATGTTTCATGTTGACGTCAACATGAATCGGCTTCGGATTCGTTAACTCTTTCGAGAGAGAGAGAAAAAATGTGCAGGATGTCGTCATTCACTTAGAGCTGTGCTAAACACTGCATGAAAGGTTATTTTCAAAAATCCAGAATAGAGGCACTTTAAAGCCTCTTGAGCTCATTACTAAAATGTTTTATTTTAAAGGGGCCATGAACTGAGAAATCAAATTTCTGTTGATCTTTTGACATATAAGCGGTCATAGTGATATTTAGAGTTCAAAACTTTCTTGTTAGTCTAAAAACAGCTCACGCTGAAGCCAATCTGTATGAATGTGTTTTCAACCTGAATTACGGCAAGGTCGATCTGTGAAGGATGTAAACTGTCAAACATAACTTTTAAGCCAATTATAGCAGTGGCCGTTTTCAATTCTACAATCCACAATGTTATGATGAGGGGGGTCGAAAACAGGATACAAAATAACCTCTAACTTCTGAATTATGATGTTTTTTGATGTTGATAACATTATAAGTAGACCTCAGAAAATAGTACAAAATAATAAGGCAGTTTATCACTATATATATATATATATATATATATATACAGTATATATATATATATTTATAGACTTATGCAGAAATACGTAGTAATTAATACGTACATTAGTCATTCATAATGAACAAACTTGGGTGGTTTGCTTACATGCATGTATTTTCTTGTATTGATATTTTAAACATGGTTTAATTAGCTGGTAAACAGCATGCTATATGACTAGCTGACTAGACCATCCCCCACAACTACTTAATGTTTGGCTTGTCAGTTAATAACTGACTAGTCAATTAGTGAGGCTGACTGGATTGTGTAGACTGTTTCTTATTCTGTATGTTTAGTACTGATGTATTTTAGCAGCTGTGCTTCAGTTAGCATGTTCTTACTTTAGCTATTAAAGTGTCCAGCCCTGCTCATGGAGGGACAATGTCCTAAATATTTTAGCTCCGACCTGCTTCTATGCACTTCTCTAAAAAAAGACCTTGATTAGCTAGTTCAGGTGTGTTTAATTAGCATCGGAGAGAAACTCTAGAACGTTTCTATGACAACAATGCACTTAAAACAAAAGCTCTTCTCTATGTGTTTTTGAAAAGTTTTGCACTCAGACAATAAAATGGACAAAACCATCCACAAAAGCAAATAAAACATTGTTATGCATGCCAGGCCAGTAAAGAAACTGCACATACAAATTCTTAAAAACAGTATAGTGCACTTTGAGACCTGTTTTTTAAAAATGACTCAAAATGCTGATGGTGTGATGAAAATGTTGTTTGGCACACCCCTGTACAAAATAAAGATAAAATATTCATTTGAAAAGAGTGTATTTATTTTAAAAGGGGGCCATGGAGCGATACAAGAGGCACAAAACTAGCATAGCTATCTATGAAATAAGATTCAAGCATTCACCCAGACCATTTAACTCACGTATTCTCAATTTCCCCAGAAACATACCATTTAAAACATATTCCACAGTTTCTATGTTACATGCTGCTGCATGAAGTGTTGAGATACATCAAATTTTTCGGCTCAGGCTTTTGATGTGGTAATTTCTCTTGATGTACTTCTAGGTGTGGGCGTGTTTGTATATGAGTTTCAGGCACGTAGATTCACGCCATTGAGAAGCTGGCAGGTGTGTGCCACATAAAGCCGGCTGCAGACGGCACAGTGCACGGATCCTGAAGAACCACAGCTGATTCCTGCTGGAATGTATAATTTTCTCATTTCCCTCACAAGCAGTTGGCCCTTCGCAAATTAGCACGGGGCTCTGACCCCGACGTTGCACGCGGAGGGAGCGAGGAGACGGCGTAATGCGCGACATACGGGATTTCAATCAGACACGCTCTCTTTCACACCCATCAAATCATCTCCATATACATAATTCATACACCTGTGAAGGGATGTGCTCTATTTCCACACTTCTACAACATGAAGAGTATGATTACAGATTAATCTGCGTGGTTTGCCGTCACTTCATAAGAAAATAGTCCTCTTCTTTTATAGTTTCTTGGGATTTACTCAGCAGTACTGGTTTATGAGCGGCTTCAGTCATTTGGGCAGTTGGTTCTGTTTCCAGCATTCTTGATACAGGATGTCCATTTTAGCTTTTGAACTCAAATGTGTAAGAGGAGGATGGAAAGCTTTCAAACTGCAAAAGTCCTGCAGAAACTGCAGAAGTCCTTAAATGACTTGTAATACTAAATAATAATAAGTAATTCAAACCTATAATGTACAATAGCTGAGTATGAAAAACACCGGTTCTTTAGATTTTTAACTATCTTTCACTTCTTTGAGGAACCAAAAAATATCACTGAAAGAGTGTATGGTGGTTTTATATCATTTTCAAAGCTTGACATGATAAAGAGTGACCATTACATTTTTCACAGTTTTACCTTTGAGAGAGAAAGTCACATGGGTGAGGGTAAATGATGACAGACTTTTGGGTGCAGAAATGGTTGTAGCACAAAAACTGAACTGTAAAGGCGGGTGGTCACCAGCTCGCCCGTCACTTCAACAGTAGAAAGTTAATTATTAAGTAGATTAGGCAGTAGACATGCTCTAACTTAAACCTCTAAATCTTGCCATTGTCTGTTCTGGTGTGGATTGGATGTATATTGGTTGGCTAATCTTGACATGATAATGCTAATCATGTCTTTTGTCGTACGAGTAGGCACCTGACGGACGGTCAGGCTTTTGTGCATTCAAACAACATTAACAATGCTGAAAAGCCAGCTTACAAAACTCATCGATTTGTAAAGTAAATTGTTCTGAAACCAAAATATACTCTGAAATACACATAAAGGAAGTTCCTTTTAGATAAAAATGTAATTCCTTGAATGTGAAAATCCCAAAAAAGAGACTATGATTTGGTTCAGTTAAGCATTGATATCATAAGCATTCTGTATTCCATACACAAAAAAATAGTATCAATAAGTAGCACATTAATCAGCAGTAAATGTTGACATCTTAAAAAACCTGTTTCAAAAACCATGCCAATGTGACCAAACAAGCCCTTTTATGACTATACTTGAGACCTGTAATGTGTTATCTACTTGCTTTCACTTAGTCTATTTTATAAATGCAAAAGAAAAAAGCTTTTTACAGCGCATCTCCATAAAAATGTGGATGCATAAAAGGCGAATCCAACAAAACAAATCGTCACAGCCAGGGCAGAGGTCAGCGGTTTGCTTGAGAACGAGCCTTTTCGTGCATATTGAACTCTTTCGAGCGACATCCTTAGGTGAACTTGAATCCGCGGCCGTCTGTATGCCCGTGTTTGTTCAAACATGCATTTGCGCGTTTCCGTTGGAGAGTGAGGCCGAGTCTGTGGATGCCAGCGGCAGCCCTCCCGCTCTCAAAGCCGAGAAAGCAGCCATTCTCGGAGCAATCAGAGCCCTGCCTGCAGGATCCCAGCCAAACCTCTCATCCTTAGTCTACTCGAGAGCTGCTTTAATTAACCATCATACCACAGATGGGATCGATTTTAACCCCCCCGCTCTTCGGGTCGCACTCATTCTTTCTCTCCTTCTCCACCAACCTTACATGCCTTTCTCAACCCCCTTCTCTAAAGTCTTTCACCTAGCTCTCCTCCTCTGCCTCTCATCTCGTGGCCCTTCTTCTCTATGCTCCCCTCTCCCTCTTTCTTTCTCTCTTTCTCTCTCTCTTCTGTCTCCTGCACTCCACTCTCCTGTACACAAGTCACATAATTGAACTGGAATAGAGCCAGACTCTGCCCCCCTCCTCCTCCGGGCTGCCTGTTTCCCTGCATCCCTTGGCCTCACCTGCTCAATACCTTATTAGTGTCAGGATCTGTGGAGAGCCATTGCGGATTAACTAGAGAGATATGAGATTGATTTCTGCCCCTTGCAGATGAAATTGGGTTCGGTCCTCGTATCCGTAGGTGTGCGTTGTGTGTGTGTGTGTGTGTGTGTGTGTGACGTGTGCGTTCTCGGCGTACAAAAGAGAGCGTGATGTGTTTTTCTCCTGTGCTCAGGAGCGTTTCTTTAGCGAGGAAAATGAAAGCCAGCTAATTAACTATCTAGAAGCCCACATGTGTCTCAGTGCCTCTATTCTAATTTCTTCTCCTCTGCAGCCCTTGGTTTTCGCTCCGTCTTGCTCAGAGACCCCCTCCGCCTCTGAAATTCTAATCTCAACTCTAATCTGCAAGCAATCGCGAGCAGAAATGACCTGTTGTGGCACATGCTTGTCTCGGCCTCGGCGTAAATAGCGTGCTATTGATTATTCATGGGTCCTGTGTGTCTCCTGCGCGGACTCGGCATGTCAAGGAGTTTAACAGGAGTTGCCTATTGGAGGAGAGATTAAGGTCTCTTGTGGAAATGGGCGGCTGTGCGGTGTGGAGAGAGAAGGCGGGGAGGTAATGACAGGTCTGTATGTGTAAGGTAGTGCTGTTGGGGTGGTATCAGCTGGGTCATGTCTCTGTGTGTAAATAGTAGGGGGTCAGGGCTCTTGCACAAAGAGCTTCGCCTGATCCCCAGATTCAACTGGGTGGTTGACACAATGAATGTTAATGGATTGTTTTTTATGCGGCGGGACACATTCATCTGCTTGCCTTCATCTGTGTAATAGCTCCAGCGGTACTGTTTTCGATGGCAATGTTTTGCACTGAATATATAACACTCTAAATAAGACGAAGCCGTCTAGTCTATGATCTATGAGTTTGTTGATGCCTTTACATGGTCATGCAGCACATCTGGAAATTATTAGTGTTGTGGTACTCAAGCCTGATTTCAAGACCATCGTTCCTATGACTAGTGAACACTATCTAATTCGAGTCCAAGTCTAGGCTGAAAATATGGTCTTGGACTTGAGTCCAAATCTAGTCTTGTCTGGATTTGAGTACTACAATACCAACATCACATACTTGAGATCAGTTCACAACAAGTATGATAACTACAACTCATATAGCTAAGTTTGATGTATGCGTCACTGTTTCCTGATCCAATTGCTTCTTCATATCCTAAAATCATACTTTAAACTGTGCTAATATACTTACGGTACAGTATAGTCCTTCCAGAAGATGATACCAAATACTGAAGCCTCAGCGGGTCAGACTCATAATTTCTGAATTGTTAAAATATTGGCGTCCAGAACACTGAGAGCCTGGAGACTGTACACAAGTTAAACGTGTGCTATAAATAATAGTTCTCATAAACAACTGTAAAGACGGTATTCTAATTAGAGGCTTTGGCCCAGAAATGTATTATCTATATCATGACTTAACAAGTGGAAAAAGGTGAAGGACAAAATCTATAGAACAATTTTAAGATTGATTTTAGGTTACTTTATGTGATCACACTTATATATTTGATGGCCTTAACAACTATGTACGTGCATCATCAAATAAGTACAGTATATGTATTGCCTTTACACTGTATCGTAAAACACTTTGGCTGATATTAAGGTGGGAAACGGGTAAGGTAAGAGTGGGTTAAGGTGTAAGGGAGAGGTCAACGGTGTAATAGTAAGTAAATACAATAATAAATATAAATACAATGTAAAAACAATAATGTACACAATAAGCACACTGTACGGAATTATTAATTTAAAAGTAAACACACAGTAGTTAAGGCCACCTAATAAAAAAGTGGGACCCTTTGTTTTAAGGTGGTCTTATTACAGTGTAATTATAATTGTACATTGAAGTACTGAGTAATATAATTTAGTTAACTGCATGTACTTAGATGGTAAGGGTTAGGTTTAAGTTTTGTCTTAGGGTTACTTGCATGTAATTCTGCATAATGTAATGTTATTACAATAGTAAGTAAATATAACTTGTAACAAGGACAGCTTACAATAAATTGTTAGCATGTTTTTACCTGAATTACCTGAGGCAATCTGACTTTAGAATAAACCGTTGGTGTGTGGGCTATAGTTATCATTATAGTTAATATACTTTAATGCGAACAAGCTTTTAGAGTCAACAAACTTAACCTTCAATTTCAGTTCATAAAACATCCTGGGCTCGAATGCCAACTTAAACAATTTTTTATGACCAGACTATGTAGACTATTTTTGACATGGGCCCTTCGATAACCACATATCAACACCCTGGCAATTACCCACATCGACCTACCATTGTAAAGTGAGTTTTAAACCACCACTTTGATTTATTTATAAAAATGTTTGGATGTAAACATTTGATTTTAACCTAGACCTTGATAGAGGTGAATCTGGTTCACACAAATGTTATCAGTTTCCCTCAATAAAAGTTATCCACTTTATTGGCTCTTCACAGAACATACGCTTAACTGAACAAAATGAGAAAATAAATGAGACATCTCTCGATATGGATAATGCCTTTCAGCAGGTGATCACATCACACTATGATCACTGTGCGTGTGTGTGTGTGTGTGTGTGTTTGAGGCAGTTTCTGACCTCGAAACACAGAGTCCAAGCTTATTGTGGTGTAATTTCCTCGTCCAAAGGCTGGAGTGTTTGTGTCAGAGTGAGGCCTCTGTGTGATTGCCTCTCCGTCACCAGTGTAAACCGAGGATAATGCTACGGCCACCTTCCCCGCTGCAAAAACGGGATCAACACAATCCAATTTCTCTCTCTGTGCAAAAATGGAATAATTTGAAAGAATGGAGTCGCCAATACCAGCGCCTGGGATCCAGGGGGAAGATAAAGCGCTGTTAAAAAACAGCCATTACGAGAGGAATTGGGCGAGAGGTGTTTCAGGACAACAGAACCCCCAAGTCGACAATACAGATGGGAAGTGGCTTCCAAAACATCAAGTGAGAGAAAGCCACGGGTAAATTGAGGTGTCTAACTAGCAATCTAGCCCAAAACAGAGCTCTGCCGAGACATGAGACATGCAGAAACATATTTTATGTGGATTACAGCTTAGACGCGGGAAGATGAGCTTTCCATGCCACGGGAGAAACTTGCAATGCGCTCTTTTGCATTTCAGCAGCTACAAGCTTCAGGAATTCAGGAGAACATCATGTTGAAGTTACGCTTCTCCTCGTAAGATTACTAAAAATATCCCATTTTGTCTCGAAGCAGCTGGGCTCCAAAGCATTTCAAGTGCTTCGGAATCAGGTTTGTGTCTTCGCATGACAAAAACATCAAGCAGTGGGGGGAAAAAAGTTTGAAAAGCTCTCAAAAAGTCACCAGTTCCAAGCTACGGTTGAGCTCCTAATTGCTTTCAGGTGTCTTCCTCTCAATGCACAGTGACTCTGCCACCAGAAGGAGGGCAAAAGTGATTTGTGTAGATGCTGGCGTTGCAGGAGGCCGGAGTGAAGCTGGGATGGGTTGGAGTAATCAGGATGGGGAACACACCCCCACCTCTCGCCTATGTGTGTCAGACAGGCCCACTCTGATGAATGGACCCTAGATTAGAGCTCACACAGGGCAGGCACAGGCCTCAGGTGTGCAACCTAATGCATCAACGTTCAAGAGCATATTTGTGTTGGAGCACGAGCGGAGGTGTGCATTCTCTTTGAAAAGCTTGCTTTTTGTAAGGTGGATAGACTCCTTGCAGCATGTTTTCGCAAAGGTCGCAATATGAGTTGCGCGACTCTCACCGTTAACATGAGAACGAATTGTACAGTTACCGACATTTCCTTAACGGGAAAACTTTTACATAATGACTAAATCATGACACGAGTCCTCGAGTTTTTCACGTTTGACAATGGAAAAACAATTCAATTGCTTGAGAGGATAATATACTGTCCACTCCCACATAGTCAACCAGAGCAGCCCTTACGTCGCATATTTGTGATTTATGATCAATGACACAGATGCTCTCCTGGCTGAACGTGAGAGAGTATGTGCAAGTATGGGATGCAGGGATCTTAGGCCGTCCAGCAGGGGGGGTTGGCAGTCAGCGGAGAGGGCCAATGGCTGAGGCTGTGTGGCTAAGTGTCTCATCAGCATCCTACTCATGTTCCAGGCCCACGCTCTAACTGCGCCCTGACTTGATTGTAATTGCCTGAATTCGGCTCCCGCTGCTCCATCCTGGCAATATAACTGCCACATTTTAACCCCAGCGAGCCTCGATACTGCCACACAGCCCTTTGGCTGTTTGGAAGGATGTTATATTTGACTCCGCTTAAGCAGCATCTGTGCATATATGGTCAAAGGTTTCTAAATATATCGCCTTTCATTTCAATTTGAATTGCGCTCGAGAATAGGGACAAATTAGCTTTTATATCCCTCTCAATTATTTTGGTTTAAATATTTATCTTTAATTCTGTTCCAGCCGCTGCTAGAGCGCGGCAGTAGCAAAGGTCATGGGTTTGAATTCCAGGATAAATGTATTCTGATTACCTAAATCATCACGGATAAAAATATTTGGTACATTCTGGAGCATTTTAGTAAATAAAAATTATTTGTACTGTAATAATGCCATTTTAAACCCTGATTCCCCCACACACATTTTTCCCCTTTGAGGGATTTTCTGAAACATGCTCAGTGACTGTCACATTGTGTATTTTATATTTGCTTATAGCATTCTATTCTATTCTATTCTATTCTGTTCTATTCTATTCTATTCTATTCTATTCTATTCTATTCTATTTCCCTCTCTAGATCTGTTTTGTTTGAAATTTGCTGTGGGAAAACTTAGTAGTGACTATGTGTACCATAACTATGTGTATTTTTTTAATTAATGTTGACTTATTTCTTTTATATGTATTTGTAAGTTTTCTTAAAATATTTCATTATTGTTTGAAAAGTGTGGGCCCTGTGAAGTACTGTATGTTTGCGCATCTTGTCATTGAGATGCAATAATAAAGTCAGATTTTCAGAAAATTTTTTATTTTTGTGCTTGGATTTTTTGTGCTTCTCTGGGTTAAAACACGAGTACACAAGTCAGACAAATGCTCATTACCGAGACATCTTTTAACAAAGTGCCTTGCTGATTTACCTACATTCCATTAAATGTTGAGAATCAAAAAGTACATCCAGACACCTCTTGAAGTAGATGCATTGTACCAGCATGAGCGTGTGACTTCCTGCTGCATGGCAGGAAGCGTGCGGGCTCAGACCGGCAGGGTTAACTTCAGAACTCCCCTGCGGAGCTCCTCTCTCTGTGATAATAGTTGCTCGCGTAATGAAGAGCAGCCTGCTAGCCAACAGGTGGTCCTTTTTAAAGAGCCTAGCCACTGCACTCAGGACGGAAAAAAAAGCTGCCATGCTAAAATGTGTCAGAATCTAATGTTCCGCAGAATGAAAAACCTGTTTTCTTCCTTTTGTTCAGCGCTAGAGATTCAGCCTTGTTCGTCATTGTTCCCCGCACAAACGAGCAACAGTCTTTTTTGACACAGAGCCATGGGGGGAAGAAAGACTGAAGCTGACTAGTCACAGGAGAGAGAGAGGAGGGGGGGAGCTTTCTTTCCTTCTTTTTGGAGGGTTGAAGCCCATTAAGAGTTTGGGAGTTATGAATGGTTATGAGTCCGTGTCTCTCCCTCGCACAATGTAGGAGAGCCAAAGAAAAAAAGGAAAACCTAACTGGCTTTTCTTGAGACTTGCAAAAAGTCTTAATCACATACAGGCAGAACAGAAGAGATAGTAAAAGCTGGAGAAGGAGCGAGAAAGCGAGTGACAGAGAGAAACCAGTAAACGAATCGGGACGGAAGTACCTTTTGCTACAGACAGAATGGCTGGGTGAAGTGGAGTGGATGGGGGTGGGGAACGGAGTTAATCCTCCAGGGGCCTCAAATGTCCCCCTCTACCCTTATAAAATCATGAGAATATAGCCGTTGACTGCTCTACAGGCTTCTTTGGGTGGTGAAATGGTATGCTTCTACTTGTAAAAAGAAAAAGGATTTTATCTGCCATTTACGGTGATTGAGGAGCAATGCACCGATTCTCCCCCACTAAAACGTAAAGTCTTGTATATTTAGGAAAAAAAGAGAAGAAAAGAAACAAGTGACCAATTTGTAGAATAAGTCAACAAAGGACAGAGACTGACAGTCGCTGACTATTCTTCACCTGCCTTCGTTCTCAGCTTAATGACCACTGGGACAAACGGACACTGCTGAGCTATACTTCAGAACAAAAGCCTTAATTCACTTTTATAATCCATTTGTTATTGTCAAGCCAATTTGTTCTCTTAAGCTACATAAGGGCCCAGGCCTGAGACAAAAGCTGAGGGGTAACAATGGCCAACTCCCCCCACCCGTTTGCTTTGTTGCTCTTCAAGTACACACCTCCCAGGGTGCATTGCGGGCCTTTTTCGGTCTCAGAAAGCTGGAGCAAAAATTAAAGGGGTCTGGTAGAACACCTGGAGGAGTCAGCTTTTGCTTCCCACTTCACTGTTACAA
Source organism: Puntigrus tetrazona (assembly GCF_018831695.1). Classification (NCBI taxonomy): domain Eukaryota; kingdom Metazoa; phylum Chordata; class Actinopteri; order Cypriniformes; family Cyprinidae; genus Puntigrus; species Puntigrus tetrazona. The sequence continues at coordinate 15,444,932 of NC_056715.1, read as the reverse complement.
CAGATCGCAGCCCTCACACAGAGAATTCCAACAAGTCCCGTGTTTTGACAAGCCTTCACTCAGGCGGTTTTAATTACCTGTCATGATGGAGTTGTCGGGATTGTGAATGTGGGTCTGGGCCGAGAGGAACGGTAACCCAGGGTACACAGCTCGTGCAATAAAAGTACCGCAAGATCCAAACATGGCTTTTGTGTGTGCGAATGTACTCTGTTTTTCCGTATATGAGGTTTTTCTATGTGTATACTGTAAAAGGATTACTGTGAAATTTACAGTAACTTGCTGGCAGCACTTGGCAAGGAAGTTGCTGTAATAAATTCACCAAATGTCCTGTTTTTCTGTATATATGATTTTTTTGATGTGTTCACTGTAAAAACTTTACTGTCAAATTTACAGTAACTTGGCGGCAGCAATTGGCAAGTAAGTTGCCGTAATATATTCCACGGTATGCTTGACTGTACGTTTAATTACAGTAACTTACTGTCTTTTTTTACGAAATTCTATTTTGGTTGAACAATTCCATTAATTTTCTATTATCAAAAGCATAAAAAAAGAAAGAAGAAATATAAATGAATACATGCACATAGTACTGCATACATTTTTTGTTATTTCAATTTCCAACTTTATAAAAATATAATTTTAAAATTATACTTTTAAGTTATATAGAATTAATATGATGATCTTGCATTTAGCGAGAGGCTACTGTTAAAAGCTGTGATTCACAGCAGCAACTGCCGTCTGCTCACACTGCCTGCCGTTTGCAATCACATTCACATATTCTTTAAGCAGTCACCTCGACCCTCAATCACATGTAATAATCATAGATCGGTTTTAACATGTTAACATATTCATGGGCCCCTTGCTGACACAGCTGCTTAAGAATTATGCTAGAAATATTTCTTACACATTTAAAAAGAAAGCAAAATATTTTATCACAATTTTAATATCTGTAACTGTTATCATTTCGGTATTATTTGAGGAGTTTGTTTTGCAAAAACATAACTTTTTTTAATTTTCAAAAATCATGTTTTGTCACTGTGCATTGTAATTCATTTCAATCAAACAGCAACTATTTTATCTGCTTGGTTATTTTTTCTTAGTACAAATCACAAAAAAAATAAGTGAAGTGACTTACGGCGAGGTATGGTGACCCAAATAAAGCTAACAAACACAATGAAAGCATATCAATAAAACAAAACGTGATTTTTGAAAACTGATATCAATAATATAGTTGCAATATTGTTACCTAATATGCATGCATGATGCTATTTACCCTTTTTATCAGCCACTATATAACATGGGACCTTGCAGATCATTTATAGTATAATTGAAGTCTTATAATAAGAGTGATATTTTCCATTTAATGAAGTATTTTCACACAACCACACACAAAAAAAAGCACAAATTTTAGATGCATGAATTTATTTACATACGCGATGTACATAAGCACACATGATAAAGCAAAACATACATTTTACAGATATAAAACATTCATTGACACAATACCAAAATCTACTCTGAAATCCATCTCCATCACAATTCTGTACATGACCAAACCAAACCAGAAGATCTAACTCATAACAAAAAGGCATTCAAATATGTTGAGCACAAGAGTCCACGCGTCAGAATGAAAACTCCCCTGCGTCTGTGGGTTGGAACTCGCTGGATTTCTTCATCAAGGCAGCTTTGACGGCGCTGATCTTCCCATCCAGCTCAGCGAGACTGTAGCTCTGGAAAAACAAGGACGTTTTCATCAGCTAATACGCTCTCATTGAACAGCAGGACCTTCATATTTTTCCCTTCATGAATACGCAAATGCATCGGTAATAGAACTTACCTGCGACACCGATGCTTTAGGTCGTTTGTGCGAGTAATTCTGAGGTAAAAAAGAAATGAAAGCATGAAACGAATGCCGATTCACGCGAACAATGCACATCAGTCGTCATTCAACTGAAATGGCAAAGCATTTATCTCAATATCACACTAAACAAAAAAAAATCTCTTACATGACTGTTTTTCACAGAAAAAAAAGGGGGAGCGTAATGGCAGCCAAAACAATAAATTGAACCAAGGACAACTGTAAGTGGACGGAAACGGCACATGATTAGAGTATGAAACAGAGACAGAGATGTCCTTCAGCTTCACTCAATCACTGCCAACAGAGCCCAGCCGTCATAGACTTACACTGATTAACAGTATTAAGTGGGGCCATCGGGATTCTTTCTGTCACCCAGTGGCCCTTTCATTTATTCTGTCCATCTCTTTTTATCTATTACCCATAATTTGTCTTCATTTTAATCACTTTTCAGTGTGCATATGGACCCACTTGGCAGATGCATGATATCTGCTCACCCTGGTCAGCAGAGTTCAATTAATTCATTCGACTTGCTGAAAGCTGCGCCACAAACTAAGAAGATCAGCATATTTGACGGCACTCCATGTCCCACTTTACAGGCACACACACACACACACACACACACACACAGACACACAAATTGTAAAGGACATGGAAATCAGCTAGCTTTCAGCCCAGCACTGAACTAAGTGAAGCTGGTGTGAGGAGGCGTAGAAACGGTTCAAGAGCACTTACTCAGCTAACTTTGATGGGCTACAATCTGACAGGGATAACAAATTCTGAAGCGAGTGTAAAAAATATCACTCATATCAGCTTTTAATGGTTTTGAAGAACTCTCCGGCTGACTGTAGTGAGTGCAGGAGGAAACATAAGTGAGAAGTCTTCGGCGTGACAAGGATGTGTGCGGTACAGTGTAAAAACAAACAGAAGCCAGCGGTCACACTCAGTGGTTGTCATTGTAGTTGGCAAAGCCGAATTTTCAGCATCATTACAGTCTTCACCGTCACGTGATCCTTAAGAAATCATCCTCATGTGTTGGTTTTCTGCTCAGAAACATCTCAGTTGTGCTTTTTATATCATACAAGATTTGATAAACAGAAAAAGTGTATAGAAAAGAATTTAATGGAGAGAAGCCTTTACTGTCACATTTGATCGATTTAATATGTCCTCGCTAAATATAAGCATACATTATTTCATTCAAATGAAAAGAGGGGGAACAAAATGAAAAAGCCATTCGAATGGTAATGTACGATGCATGTCTGCAAGAAATGCCCTTTTAATGTGACACGAGCAACTCCTGTATTACATTGTGACAGATTCATAAAACTATCTGCACTCACATTTGCCGCATTAACGGTTAAAGTCAGGGTGAAATCATAATGTTTCAAAACAAACGAGGGGAGATCCTCTTTATAAAACGTAACCATTCCGTTTGCTTCCTCAGAAACATTTTCAAGCTCTTTTCTTAATGCGAGTCAGGTGCAACTGTCAAGTTGTGCAATTACGTTTTATTGAATTAAATACATTTCACCTTAAGATAATCTTCAGATTAATTCTTAAGATAAAAAGGTTCAAACTGTCAGCAAGCAGAACAGCAACAGCCTCAAAAAGAGCTCCAGTGGCGCGTCTATATATTTATTAAAGTTGTAATTAATAAAAAAAAACCTCCCTATCAAAATCATTCGATGTGTGGTTCTCCGTGTTCGTAAGATACTGTGGATGTTCAAAGAGTGTGGAACTTGTGGAATGACACCGCTAAAAATGAACAAACTAATTCAATATCTGATCATCCACTCCTTCAACAAACAAGGACACACACACATTCTCTCTCGCTCTTTTCCTACCACTTACCGTGGAGTGGAAGTACTCTGGGGAAAGACCCTCAAGCTCCAGAATTCGATCTTCAAGTTTCTTTAGACGCTGATAAACGCCTTGAGGAACTGGACCAGCTACAGATACAGTAACAGTAAAATGTTCTTCTGTCAGCGTACACCAAGAATAAATGCGCCTGTGAAACATTAGAGCACTGAGCTTTGAATTGCTCTTCTATTGCTCTCGTATACCTGGCGGAAGTTTAAGGTGAGATTCCATGTTTTGGAGCCTCTCCTCCACGGCAGGGTTTCCACAGTCTCTGTTGATGGATCCCTGCTGCTGGTCCGACAGCTCGGCGTGTGTCCCTCTGGTTTGAGGTCCATATGTATTTATAACACGTGTCACTGTAATAGCAAACAAACACCGATTTAAGCTCCACAAATCAACCAACCGTCCCATTATCATATATATATATACACACACACACACACACACACACACACACACACACACATATAAATAAATGAATATATTAAATATTTTTTTAAACAATGTGCACGTAGGTACAACTGTTCAAAAGTTTACTTGCAATGGCTACATATGCAGTAAACACAATATTATTATTATTAATCAATTTCATGCATCCTTTTCATGTTTTTGATGAAGTCTCTTATGCTCATCAAGGCTGTATTTATTTGTTCAAAAATATAGAAAAACAGTGAAATAATATTGCAATTTTTAATAGTGGTTTCCTACTTAAACTAATATATAATAACATCTACATCTAATTTATTTCCTACACAGTGCTGAATTTTCATCAGCTATTACAATATTATGATAGTAACAACAATGACAGTAATTGCCATAAAATGAATATTGAATAGCCATACATGTAAAATAGGGAAAGTAAAATACTTTTTTCCTAATTTTCTGCATTTTAAGAGTTATCAACAAAACATACTGCACTTATGCTTTTATTTTGACCGAAATGGTATTATAGCTTTCATTTTAAATGTTAAATGTATTTATATATATATTATAATGTATATATGTATTTAATTTTAATCAGATTTGAGGTTCCACACGCTGATAAACAAACAAGAGCCTAACCTTTGACATGACTCTTGAAACCAGGATATGGTGTAAACACTGCATCGGTTCTTGCACAGCTGTCCTCTATACAACACAGAGGGAAAAAAAGACATTGTTAATTTGCAGATGGTCCGCAGGATTTAGCCTGTAAATGAGGGGTGTATTTTGACCTCACACCCGTGGAAATCAGCACTCTTATAAACATTGGCAATTGTGCAGAAACACATCTGACCACCCCCATGCCGCCAGTGCCCTCCCATCCTCACCCTGATTGCAGTCGATCACGTTGCAAAACTCCCTCACATTGTTTTCATTGATCTCCAGCTGTTTGCGCTCTATAAATGCAGATATCCTACGTTCAATCTGAGAAAATGAGCAAGAGAGAGAGAGAGCGACGAGAGTCAGACTGATGAGCTATTGAAGAAAAGAAAAAAAATCAATCCACTGTCTACTTTTTTGCTGTTTAGTTATAATGAGGAACACTAGGCCATACGGGCTGCATGACTAACAAGTGACCGCAGTGGACACAATTATTCCAAAAATCAAAATATTTCTCACACGCAACCATTTCAGATAGTTGTGATTTGCTTGGGCCTTTTATTACGGTGACTGTAAATAAATAAGCAATAAAAATGAGGGCCTCCTCGTCCTTCGCCCACATGCAATTTCAGCATGTAATGAACATCCACTTCATAACGTTGCAAGGACCGGGACCTCTCTCAGGACTCTCGAAGTGGGTGGCTATTTGTTTCTCTCTGAAGAAAAGCAGGCGGTGAAGGAGCCTTCCATTCATTCTCAACTATCTGTCCGTAGATAGCAATTCACACTCCCTATGACTGACCAACTGGGGCAGATTACAGGCAAACAATAAACAGCCACTGTCCAACGTTTAACTTTAATTGCATTTGAGAAAGGGATTGCTTGAATAGTGGCGAAAAGGGAATATTTGGCCCAACAATAATCACTGGTACGAGCGAATAAAACCGATAATAGCCTCACTTTTCAACTAAAATGGATGAAAAATATAAATAGATAATGTAATGCCTTTGCCACTAGACCATTTTTTCAATGCTAGCATAAAAACATGACATGCTTAAAAAAACATTAAAATTTTGTCATTACGCTCACTTCATTTTTGTGCACGTTATATATACACAAAAAATGTGTGTGTGTGTGTATATATATATATATATATATATATATATATATATATATATATATATATATATATATATATATATATATATAATGTTCATTGATTAATATAATAACTGTATATATATATATATATATATATATATATATATATATATATATATATATATATATATATATATATATATATATATTTATTTAATTTTTTTTGAATTTGTGAGATGGTATGTTTTTACCTCAGATTTAGCAGCTTTTATCTGCACATTATCATCAGTTTGAGTCTTGTTATGATCCTCATGTACAACGCTGTGGTCAGATGTAAGATGCTCTGCATCAACCACCATCTGTTCAGATGTGTCTGCTGTTTCTTTGCTGTAGCTGCTGCCCGCCTTGGATTCGTCTTCAGACTCTATCATTTGCTTCAGATTTTCAGAGACTAACTGGAAGAATCAAAAAATTCATAAAGTGATAACAGATAGCTCAATTTCGATGTTTATCTATAATGACAAATTATGGCTTAGGCAAACAAATATAATAATCACAATCCTGTATTGGAAGTGAAAGATTTTGTTTGCTGTGTCAGCTTTTAATAAATCCACATATTTCTCCTTATAGGCCTTCCTCAGCATAGCGGCTGACTGATATATTGCCAGATATCTGATATTTTTCTGTTTGGGTGATGTTATCTTAACCATATTTTAACAGCACTGAAAACAGTAGCTTATATTCATCCTCTTCGCTATTTGCTGCCACAGTTTAGCAGTTCTTTCTAATGGGGATAATAATCAAACAAAATGTTAAAGAAAGGAATTAAAATGTATATAAAGTATTAGGTGGGCTTAACTACTATGTACTTGCATTTAAATGAATCATTTGATAAAAAGCACATTCACATATTTTTACATTGTACATTGTACTAAAACAAACGTATATGCAGTTACATCTGTAATTAACTTATGTATTTACATTTATAATTACACTGCTGGCCCATTGCTTACACCCTAACCAACCCTTAAACCTACTCATACCACCAAACCTGTCCCTAACTTTACCCATATTATCACAATTAATACATTGTACTTATTATTATGTGAAGAGTTCATTTGTAATCATGTTTTTCATTCCAATTAATCTTAATTAAACTGCAGCTGGGATATTTTGACTAGGTTAAATAACAACTCTAAAAAAAAAAAAAAAAAACAGCTAACTAACACTATAAAAACACGACAACATAATCATAATAACAAAACTAAATGAAATTAGAGTCATCAAATATAATTTTTAAAATGTTTTTTTATTTGTGAAATGTAATTTATTCATTCAAATGTAATAGGATTACGTATGTAGTTGTAATCTAAAGTATGTTTATTTTACACATTTATCATTTTAAAATTATTTTCAAATTATTAAATATTAATTAAAACAAACCAAAATATATATATTTATCTCAGCAGTCAGTAACAGTACGCTCATAGTCCATCTATTGTCTATAGCGCTAAGTAGCAGCCATAAAAATCATAAAATCAAATGTAAATTACACATAATAATAATAATAATAATAGTGCAAGTGTAATAAGTAAACACATAAATGGCAAAAGATAGAGATCAAACAGTGCATGGTTTGTTCCACAGTTACAGAATGCTGTAATCGATCACTCAGAATCTAGTATTCCATAAAACACACACGATAAAACTATTTTACCTGTAGTTTGGAGATGTGCTGTTGTAAACAGGTATACACATGAGACGGCCTCAGTTCAGAGATGTTTATATCGTTGACATTGGCACTGATGCTCAACACTTTATCACCCACTTTTAACTAGAAAACAAGAGAAAATGGTTCATTGCTGTGGCTTTTTAATTTCATCTCTACTAAACCGGGCGTGGTGACTTTATTTATCGTTTATGGTTGGGATTTAGGCAGTTGTCAGTTGGTCAGACAGGAAGTAAAAACCATAAACGAGCAAGATCGGCTTGACCGGCTTAGATTACCAAACAGTCTCAGGCTGGTGATGTTTATTTCATCAGCGGTAAACATATGCACTCGCTTTAATTGCGTGTTGTTCGCTACTCCCGATGAACCAGGACATGGGCGATCCTGTTACTTTTAAAACACTCTAATGATCCCCTACAATAACTGTTATGCGCTCTAAGAGATTGTGGTACTATCCCGCTTTCCCGAGCCTGTTTATGAAGCGCGCGCGTCTCATTTATACAGACCTTTGCGCCAAACTCAGCGAGGGACTGGATGATAGAGCCAGCGCAGTCTCTGAATACATCCCGGTGTGCTCCATGGCGGGACATTTGGCTGCTGCGCCGCTCTTGTTTACTTCCAGCACGCGCGTCGCGTCTGTCTCCGTCCGCCGCCATCTTACTTCCGCTCCTGACGGCCGCGCTGATTGGACGAACGCGCTCCCGTTTAACATGACCTCACTTCCTTTAGGATCGCGGTTACGAAGGATATACAAAAAGATTACTGTGGGAGGTTTACAGATTTATAAATTACAAAGTGCAGTTTTAGTTTACTATATAATCATTCAATGTTGTATTTTTGAGCTAGGACAAGAAGTTTGAAAATGAGGCTTACATTATCAATCTCTTGAATATATTTGTCAAGTTTCATATTTATTGTTGTAAATTTAGCAATAAGAAACATATATTTTTCTGTAGCACTTAAGGAATTAGATATCTATATAGGTACCATTAAGGAGAGTACAAACCAAAAAGCTGAAAAGTCTATTTATTTGATATATTTAAGTTATTTTGATTTAGGAAGGCCTTTCATTATTTTATTATTGTTATATTATTGTCTGTGTATACCCTTGGCCTTTTTTGTTTTTCGTATTGTTCAAGGATTAATAAAAAAATTAATTGCGATAGCAAAACAAAGGCAGTTTTACTTCAGTTTCCTTTTTATTATGCCACATTAGACACTGCATATATGCTGTAATAAATAAATATACCATGTTTTTTGGACATGGTACCAAGGTAATACCATGTTTTTGGACATGTAATATGACAGTCCTATGCTTTTTACAATTCTTTTTTTTTAATACACATATATATATATATATATATATATATATATATATATATATATATATATATATATATATATATATATATATATATATATATATCTTTCAGTACTGCATAAATGTCCTATAGTACCCTTTTAGCAGGTTTTTATATTATGAAGTTAAAATAATGATACAATACTTTATTTAACTATGACCTTGTTAGACGTTTAATGTGCATAATTCATAATAATGTAGACTGTAAACAACAGTTTATAACCCTCTGTGCCAAATATTATATAACATATTATGTAACATATGTTTAAATGATAAATTATCAGTGTAAATACCCTTGTTTAGACAGCAGTTGTCTGGCTATTATTCGTGGCATAGCTTTTCTACAGTGCTTAATGTAGTCAAGGTCTGGTTTGTTTTGACTCATAAGAACATCACTCTTCTTGTTAATCCCTTCCCCTGTCAATCAGAGCAGCTTCAACTCAGTTGAGCTCGTATACCGTGGCCAGAAATGCGACCTTTAAGACGAATTGAAGGGTTTTGACATCGGTTCGGTATCCGTCATATTCACCGTCTGACGTCTCACTCTTTAGGGGATATTTGTCAGATTGTGCTCACCACTCAAAGTTTTTCTTCCAGGGAGCGTTTTGAAAGGCAGGCTGCCCGTTTATAGCAATACCGACCGTCAAACAATAGCGTAAGGGCAATAGGGATGGGAAGCTGCTCACAATGGTGCTCTTTTCTGTCCCAAGAAAGTGTGGGAAAATCTCCCTCGTCTATTCATACATTTTTTCTTCTTTTTTTCCATATAATGAGGAGACTGATGAACGCAACAACTGAGAAAAAGAACAATTACCATCAATGACAAAGCACGAGTGCTCGGCGCTGAACCCTGTAATGTCTTCTGGAAGGGTTAATCATTTTAGGAAGGGTTTTGGAGACAAACCTTTCAGCTCCAGTCCTTTCTGTGGCGCTCTTTAATTCCTCCAGTTGGAAGAGAACTGTAACACTTGACATCCTCTTACACTCCGGGCTGTTTGAGCATATTCCCACGCAGCAGGACACATGAAGAGAGGTGCCTTGGGTTGGCTACTTGGATAAACCAGGTTTTCAGTTTAGTATATTTTAGAAATACCTTCCTGTGAATATCATTTACATTTTTGGTTTAACAAGTAGTGGCACACACACGCATGCACACACCTGGTTGAATCGGCCATTTAGGTTTTTTCGAATGTTTTTAAAATTTGTATATTATGCTCAACAAGGCTGTATTTATTTGATTGAAATAATGGAAAATAATATTGAAATGTTATTGCAATTTAAACAGTTTTCTATTTTAATATATTTTAAGATTTGAACTGAATATTCAGCATCACATAATCCTTCAGAAATCATTGTAATATGTTGATTTTTCCTCTCAATTAACATTTACGATGAAACTATTACAATCAATACTTAACATTTTTGTGGAAACGACGATGCAGTTTTTTTTCTGAATTCTTGAATGGAAATGGAAAAAACTTCTTCGGTCCACTGTTTTCTGATTACTTGAACACCTCCTTTAAAAACGTTTTAAGCAATATGTTGTATATAACAATATAATATAGCAAACATGTTCTTTAATATGCTGTTGTATTAACAAGTTTATTTTAAATAGCAGAAGATTGTTTTTTCTTCAATAACTTTTGTTTTCAATAACCTTTTATGGACCATGATCCAAAACATTCACTTAATATACTTTACACTGCGAACAACACTGTTTACGTTGCTCTCGAGGCACTCGAAAGTGACCCTTGTTGACATTCAAATAACAGCAAGTACTTTACAAGCATACTACAAACAATTCTTATACGCTCTAAATAACCCAATGATTGTGTTGGTGTATTCAATGAGATGAGCGGGCTCTCTCAGGCTCATTTACATTGGGGGAAAAAAAAACATGGAAAGTTTCTGATGCCGAGGGATCGTGTTTTTAAAAAAATCGCCCAAACATGATTTTGATATCTTTTGTCTTGTCAAAAGGCGCAGTCATCGGTTTTCAGTTCAGGAAACAGCTCTGTTTTACCCAGCAACTGTGAGCAGAATGCGCAAGAGCAGATCTACCATAATTGTTTCACCTATATCCGGTTCAGCTGCATCTCTTAGTAAAAGTGATGTTGCCTTTGTATCTCGCCCTTTCTGCCTCTCTCTGTTTTACACTACATCGTAAAGGAGCATATAAAAAACAAGGTCAATGGGGAGTCTGAAAGAACCCGAAAGAGAGAGAGAGGAAGAGGACCATTCACTTCAGAAATATCCAAGACATACCTAATATGCAAAAGTGACCTCAGGTGCTTTCATCTATATGTGCTGTACAAACAGTGATCAGATTTTATAGACAGGAAGTAACCCTGTCAGCCATGTTTCTTCAAAGCGACCTTAAGGTATAGCGCACCGCCGAATCTGAATCGGTAAGAACATTCAAAATACATTTCTGACATACACTGCTGATGTTTCTATCAAGCAGCCTGTTTTGTACACGCTTTCTGCATTAGGTTTGGATGTTTCCTCCTTAAATTTCGAAGAGATTACTGAAACGATAGAACGCGACTAAGGTCTAAACAGACGAAAAGCATTAAACAGAAATGAAACGATGCGGGAGTAACGCAGCATTTCCATTGGGGTTTTATTGGATTCATTGTCACATCACAGTCCTAGCTCCTGATGCGTTTCATTATTTCATCATTTCCTGCTTACAGAACTGCTTAGAGATTCTTGTATCGATATGTTACTATTGTGACGTATTATTTCTTTATCTGGGAATCAAACCATGACCTTGTTGTCGCATCATGCTCTAGTTTTGGAGCTGTATGAAAGTCTAATAGAAATGAAAATGTAAATGAGGGACTGTCCAGTTTCCAGAAAGTTGACTCGCATTATTACAGCTACGTTAAAAAAAAACGAACGCTTAAAAAATGTGTCTTAGCCCACAAAGTAATTTATTGATGAATTTATTAATGCGTTGTACCTTTTAGGTACTACACTTTAGGTATTAACACGTACCTTTAAGGTACCAAAAGGTACCCTTTTGATAAGGTACCACCCCAGTGACAGCTTTTGTCCTTTTATTTCTGAGAGTTAACTAGATGTTTATTAATTTATCGGCTGTTTATTAGTGCTCATAAAGCACATTCTGCACGACCCTATATTCTACATCCCCAATCCTGCACAATACCTAAACTCAACCACCTTACCAACTATTAATAATTAGCAAATTAGGAGTTACTGAGGTTAGTTTGTTACAGCTGAACATGACGTGGTGAAGAGAAACACCAACTGATCAACTCAACAAAGGAAATAAATGAAGGATGAAAGAAAAACAATTGATTTAATACCATTTTCCTCTCGTGCAATGAGTCGAATTTGTGGAAGCATCTCAGCCGCATTGTCTTGAAGTCAACACACAGACAATTAGCAAAGATTGCGATTTTTTAATCGCTAATGAAAGTCAACTGTACTTTTTAAGAGTTTAATTGAAAATCCATCTAATACCGTTGTGTCTTTTATTGATGGGGATTTGCTCCTGCAGCCTTGCTAAGTTTTCTCCCTCCTTGTCTCATAACTCCCCCTCTGCCTGCGCTCACAGGAAGCTGCACCTGTCACCTGGGGGCCCCTGCCTGCACTCAGGATCAATTTACATAACCTCATTTAGCAGTTCACAAATCAGAGCCATTAAGAGCTGCTAACAGGAACCAAGGGTTCTAATTTAGCCTGCCTTTCACAGTGGGAAAATTGGGCAGCTCAGGCCTACAAATAAAGACTCAGGTCTTGGCTTTGATTGTTGATTGTGATGGTAAATGTGCGGATGATTAGAGCAGATTTTCCCCTTTATTGATTTTCTGCCAAAACACAGCATGCCACGGTCCTGCACTAGGAAGCTAACTGGAATCGGGAGGGTTGGGGGCAAAAACTCGAAAAAAAACGGGGGGCAGGGGTCTGCGTGATCACGTGGCAGATAAAAAAAAATCTTCGCGCACCGCAGCCGCTAACACCGTATATGAAATTGCAAGATGGCAAACACGAGGCTGTGAATGAGACGTTAATGAGGCTCTTAAAAATATTAAGTTACATGTTGCCCCAGGTGACCGTTCATTGTGCGCAAAAAGAGCGACGTCAACATCACCGGCAAGTGAATCACACCGAAACAACATAAATGAAGTAGCGAATCAAGTGGAGCATGTTGGGCTTTATTAGATATTATCATAATGTGCTTTATTAGACACGCTGTACAACACTGCGAAGCTATTCACAGCAAGTGCGGACACTTGATTTTGTCCTCGTGAAATAAATCTCTTTCGTGAGAAATTTTTAGAATTGCAGCACAAACGAGTGTAAGAAAGCGCAACTACTAAAGAAATTACATTATTGCATAAAAGCTGTAGTCATCGGAAGGTAATGCGCTTATTGTACGTTAAGGGCATCGTCAAAATATTCTTTATTCACTCATTCGTGTTCGAAACCTATAAGTCGTTTTTATATAACGAAAGTCGAAACTATTTCTTCAAAATATAAACTTTGTGAAATAGAGCGATAAAGGTTTTGAACAGGTCAAATTAAATGATGTCGGCAAAAACAGCTCAGTTAATGAAAAGTTGCTAAAGTTGCAAATGTCCATCTCATCTGATGTTCTTGTGACTGAATACCCTGTATGGTCTGAAATAAATGGAAATATCTCAAACACTTAACATACTTATGAACAAAAGCCTTCGCATCTATGATATCTATGCTCCTTTCTATTCCAGTCTGATTGAAGTCATTCTAATTCATAAATGCATTTTGTTGCCACCATGAATCCACCCCATGCAGACTTTTTTTCCTGGAAAGAACAGCCGTGCAATCATGTGGATGATTTTAGCTTTAACCCCTTTCATTTACCATTCATCAGATAAACTTCAGCGTGTCACTATACATAGCTCATGTCAAGTATGCTTACTCAAAATGGCTCTCAATCGGCAGTCGATTTGGCAAAGATCTTCTTATAATATGAAAGAGCTGATTCAAACTTACACGTGTTCACTGCCAAACTGGTGTATCTGAAGGTGTCTGAAGTGTTTGTTGTCTTAGCGGGCAGAGGAACTTCATTAGCCGAGTCAGGGAGCCCTTTCCATTCCTTGTTTTGGATACATATTTAAGCTGCGGTTTGGTGCCATGGGTGCGATGCCAGCAGGGTGATGCAGAAAAAAAAAAAAAAAAAAAGCAATGTCATCCTCAATCAAGGTTGATGATATAGAGCAGAAGATCTAAAGCGTGGCACGTTTTGAATGCCTCCCTTAATCTGACACTTATTTCAGGTGTCGCTAAAATGCTGGTGATATAAATCAGATAAAGTAGACATGCAAAAAATTTGCACTCACTGATTGATAAACACTGTAAGGCAATGTAACTTTTTTTGCATTAAAAGCGAATGTGCTACGTGATCTGATGAATGTGCGTGAATAGTATTCCAAATAAAAACGAAAACTCGTGGTGTAGATATGCAAAAGTGGACTTTGGCTTTAGGGTTGTGCGTTAGATGCGTATCATATCCAGGGGAAAACTGCGTATCACACGCACGCCAACAAATTTCGCTTCGTATGCAAGCGAAAAATGCGTATTATATGCACGTCAGACTCTCACGCCATTTTTTGCATATCAATAACCCGAGTGTTGGTTTTTATTTGACGTAGTTTATGCGCATTTTCAAACGGGACTGGAATGCTTGATCAGAGCTTTCGTCAGGAAAAATTTAACGCGTAAAATGATCGAGACCGTTTTTTAGCTATCTTTGGCGCGCCTGTTTAGAAGACTCTTTTTGGGGGGGGGGCTTAGCACGTCCTAAAATTAATAAACCACATAATTGGACATCTCCCCGTGGAGATTTCGGTCGCCATTAAGCTATAATGCGTTACGCTGTCGTTCCCTGCCTTTGAAAGCGACGGAGCAACAAACAACTGTTGTTGTCCCTGCGGCAGCATCCCGGTTAAATTAGCTTTAATGAACATGTAATTGCTGGGAATAGACTGAGCGGACCCGAAGCAAACAAGGTTTCTAATTGATTTGCATTTCCCTTTTTTGTGAGCAGTCGCTCATTGTCCGAGCGCGCTATTGATCGGCTGCTGTGTATCGCCCCGCATGTGTTTCCCTTCATTAACTGATAACGGGTTACTGATGACTCCCATCCCGGCTCTAATGTGGCTTAACGCCTACTTTGTTCCCGTGTCATGTCGGAGGGCAGCCCGGAATAATGAGTAAGTGGGTGGGCTGTGTTTGGGGCTATCTGCCGGGGAGGCGTTTAGTCTGCCGGGTGCAAGGAGATCACTGGAGGGGTTAAAAAAGCAGCACCTCTTAGGTCTGGATTACTTTTAACTGCTGCACAGCATGGGCCCGTGCTCCGTTTTAACCAACAACCTGAAGCCCTCGCTCGGACTCGGTCGGTGATACGGAGCTCACGCTAAAACCGAATTTAAAACAAATACAAATTATGTTTCATGGTGAGCAAAGTCGATTTTACCACAAAAAATGACGGCGCGCAGCCTATAGCTGCATATTTGTTGATTCAGCATTTGCCTGGAGTTTTTACGCAAACCAAAAATATCAACATTAGCGTCGAAAATATAATTCACCGATCTCTCACGAAACAGCAGGTCTTCGTAAATTACAACAGTAGCCTAAATAGTTCATTAGAAATGCATCCAACCTATCTGGATCTTTTTTTAAAAGCTTTGTATATAATGAAACTGGATTCCTTGAAATCGCAAAAGCAAGTCGACTTGGGGGGAGTGTTCGGCTAAAGTAGGCCTGAATGTATGTGATTTGTATTGTGCGCGTATAGCTTTCCCCGGAAACCGAACGACCGGTCACAGAAATTCTAATCGTCACAAACGTTTACCCTGATTTTCTTCGCCATAGAATTGTAAATTGAGCATAGAAATGATAAATTACACGCCATACGTGCAATTGGCTGCGTAATACAATGGTCACACAACGGCGAGCCGCTGCGCTCACGGAGAGAATTGCATGTTAGCTAATTGTTAATTTGGGCGACTCGCGCTGGCTAATTATGGCGGCACCGCCAAGCCATTTGCATGATGGACTTGCCACCTGCCTCGACGCATGACAGCCCGCAGCCTGGGCAAACTATATAATTACTGAACAGTGGTGGGGCAATTTTTGACTGCAGTCCCTTTGTGCGACATGAATTCTTCCTAATGACATATTTTATAAAGGGGCAAATAGCATCCCTCCTTCCGGTTCTACAGAAAAAAAGCATCATCTCAACAGGTCTTAACGTTCAAGCCACTGTACTCCCGTGTTCTTCACAGTGCTGGAGTATACTCATTGTGTTCCTCACACTCCAAGCTTGGGCCTGCATTACACAGCATGCATGTTTTTTTTTTTGCATGTTTTTTTTTTACCGTATGGCTTGGGAGTCTTTTGAGGTTAGCCATTAAGGAATGTTAATAGTTTTGCATCATTGTAGCTGCACGCGTTTCGACGTTCTCCAGAAACATCTTCCGAGTCATTGTTTGACCAGACGGAAGGGAAACGGTTCGTTAAAACGATAGGCAATTGGAATGGACTTATTTATTATAGCAGCATTGCAAACGTACACCGAGGGCCTACTTAGGCCTACTTTTTAGGGTTCAATGCAAAAAAAAAAAAAAATTAGCCAGAAAGCTTGTTTTTAATCACACGCGTGGCGTTAGATAAACAGGCCCTTGCACCACAAACACTGTAAAAAAGTGAATTCACACCAAAATGGAAACCGTCTATCTTAAAAGTGCTAGCTTGTGCACATACGGTCAGACTGCTTGAGATTTACTCCGCGGGATACGAACAAAATAAGTTAATTTAATAAAACTTGCTAAAAAAAAATAATTCAGCGCATCTGCATTTCGCGTGCATTCTATTTTTTACGTCGTTGTCAAAATATATATATATATATATATATATATATATATATATATATATATATATATATATATATATATATATATATATATATATATAATTTAATTTCTCCATTCTCTCACTGCTGTTATTTTTTTCTATATATATTTACATTACGTAGATGGGGCGCCGGGTCCTAGAAATGAAGGCTGGCGATGATCGCGCGCTAATGATTTACATCCGCTACGTTAAATATTGATGCCTTTTTAATAGTTTTTGTTGTACCACGCTTAAGCAATCAGATAGCGTTTAAGTGACAAAAAGTTGATCAAAATAGCAGTGGGGTGAGGTGATTACGCGTTATTTAGCGGGGGAGGAAGTGTTAACACGGTTAGTGATGGTTCGTTGATCACCAAAGGACCCCCGCTGGTACAGTACAAGACCGCGCTCGAGCGCCTCTCGTCTGCTCGGGATTTCATTACTGAGTCATGACCCGCGTGCTGCAGCGCGAGCCACCCGGACATCGCACAACAGTCAAATATTAAATATTACCCGCAGGAGCTTTTATTTATAATTTCGGAAGGCACGTTTAAAACCGTTTTCTCTCTTCGCGCAACCCCAAACTCTCTCGGACAGAAAGCGGCCAAACCGCGCAGGGCCGAATCTGATATATGTCACAGATGCATTTAATCGTTGAGAGTAACGTGTGAAGTCTTAAGTGAGAAGAGCGTTTATATTAGACACAGGACAAAAAAAAAAAAAAAAACACGGTTGGTGTTCGTGTTCATTTCTCTTTTTATCCGAATGCCATTTAGCGGAAATGCGTATATCTTACAGAATGCCCTCAAGTTTCTGTAAAATCGTCAATTTAACATCCCTCCCTGGAGATAACAAGAAGTTTCTGCCTTGTAAACGCGACCAGCTCTAATAGACGCCGCCGTTACAAAAGTGAAAGTCTTTGAGTAGAAACAAAATAATAATGATTTAAAAAAAAACCAGTAAAGAAATGAGAAGGTATGAAAATGCAGTTTTTATTCATTTGGGTGGGAAAGGCTCCATTCACGTAAGGCTGAATGCGCTGCATTTCACTGGTGCCACAATTACGCTGAAAGGTCAAGTATTACTGCATCTTGTGTTCCGCGCTGCATGCTAAGTATTTCTTCTTGCAAATGACCCTCGTCTGCGCGCGCGGCACAATGGCTTCAAGAAGCAGATAAATGCCGGACAATTAAATATATTTTTGCTACTAGTTGACAATAAGATTTACTAAAGGGGGTGATTGCGGTTAATGTGTAATTGTGCCATTAGTCGTGCACGTACTCGGATGAAGCTGGTCTAAGAACGAGGTGTTGGGAGCCGCGCGTCTTGTTCGTCTTAAGTTCTTTTTGCTTTGCTTTTACAAATCCCATGTCAGGTGCATTTAGATGGGTATGCGTTCGAAGCGGGTTTTCTATAGCACCCCTGTCCATTTCACGTCTAGTTTGGCACTTTTAAAGACTCGAGTCATTTAGTTTTTGGCCGCGCATCCCTAAACGATCGAACCTTCACGATAGGACGCGTGCCAAATTTGAGTTTTAAGTCCATTAGGCGTCTTACAGCGCCTACTTTGGCAGTCGCCTTTCCACGCTCCACGTATAAAGGCTTTTTGGTGTCGAGGACAGAGTTTGCGTCGTGCTGTAACGCGGCGTATTGAAATAAAAGAATCGCGTGTCCGGACTTTTGGGCCGGACTGCAAATTGTCCAGTTAAGCGTTTAATTTAAATCCACTATTGTCACGCTTTTGTGATCGCATTTTGACACCGATGGAAACAAACGTATTGATTAGTTTACGCGTCAATCCCGGCGGAGGAAACTTCAGCACCCCGGACAGCTCCGTTACACCGACTAAAAAACACTGCACGATGTGAACAAAGCATTGCATAACCTTACTTTTGGAAGGTGTGGCTGGGACAGGCGTGTTTTGTGTGGGCATGTTGTATGTCAGCAAGGGGTGCATATAAAAGATGGTCGCTTATACGATTATTGGTTATTTGTGCAAGCCTTAAGACGTATTTGTTCTATCTGACACTCGATGTTTGCATTTGCGTTTACTTTTTTTAGTAGAACATTGGTATTCGATTGTTAACACTGTATTAATTATATATGAATTTTCCAAAAACGTAAAAAAAAAATCGCACGGAGTACAAATTCTGTGGTTTATTTGTAAGATTAAGCACCAAAACGCTACGTAGGCGGCGTACATCGACCCCTTTCTCCAAACCGAGCAGAGAACCAAGCCCAGAAAGCCTAACTCTAATATGATTGCGTTGGGATTGGGGTCTAATTGCGGGGAGGTGACTGGGACCTTTGCACCCGAAGCCTCGAGGACGGTCCGCAGTTGTGTAACGTGTGTTGAGTGAGAGCGATGAGAGCACACACGCTTCCAACAAGTCATTTTCAACAGCTACAAGCTCCACACAAAGACCACACACCGAGCCTCAGACATGTTAATGTAATCTGGAGTCTTTCAGAGGAGCTCTAACAAAACGAATGCCCGAAATCCTAATAGACTCTTTCGGCGCCGGTATGGACCGCTGTGGAAAATGATTGAATTTGCACAACGGATAAAAGAGAAAACCTTACTCGCCCGTAAAATGAACATTTATTTCGTGCATGTGGTTAATCAATTTATCCAGCCTCGCAAACTGTACGGTTAGGATAGCAGACGTCCTCAGACGTTTGTCTAAACACCGAAGGTCATCAACAGTGACGCTTTCATTATTAGCTCCTCGGAAACTCTGCTTAACAAAGATTAAACCTCTAAAATGCCTCTAAAGGAACGGATATATGCAATTCTCAAACCTTTTACTTTTTTAAATATCGCGTTATAATATTGCAGCAGTCGCCCACCGATGTTGTGTTTTTAGGCACCGTGGAGATTGCTTGGAGTCGGGTGGAGTCCCTTTTTAGGTGGAGGTTACATATAATTGAGTATCAGTGCGAGTAAAAGAAGCATCTGTAGGCCTTCGAAAGTATAATTTCGGACATAATCGACAAAATGATCTGTTGATTTAACGACCCTTCACAGAAAAGAAGAGCGCCATTACAATCAGCGAGTCATTAAAACGCGCGCCCCACTGCCCGCTTATTGGCGCGAGAGCTTCACATAAATACCTTCATCAGTTGAAGGTTTGCTACACGCAGAGTGTTTTATTTGCGATTAAAAGGTACAAAACCCCAGGAGAGAACGGCAACAAGAGCCATTGCGAGCATTTGGCACACTGGCCTAGTTGTACAAGTTTTGCTTCGCATCGATTGTTAAATTAGGGCTGCTGCTTCTGAGCGGTGCAGGCCATAAAATATCAGGCTAAATAGCGCCCGGTTTAGGCTTGGTATAGTTTTCCAGCACAAACATGGGAGAGTTGTATACATTAAGATCAATCGATGTACTGCAACTCCGGTTTGTCAAGCAAAAAGAAACTCGGGCTATGAAACGACCGAACAGTTATCGTCCATCACGACGCTAGGGTTAATCTGGGGTCCTAGAAATGCTATTTTTTAAGGGGAAAGGGAACGGGGCAATCATGTCATGAAAACAACAATGATATCAGCGGTTTAGTTTTGAAAAAAAAAAAAAAAGTTAAAAAAGTCGAATCTTGATATTTATGTTTTCTATAATATTGAAAAGTTAATTATGTAATTATGTTTTCCCAAATATGCATGCCGTGGGCCGCCATTCTTTGTGATCAAGCAGCCAAGAAAAAAAAAAAAAGAGTTCGTAATTCAAAACCGGTCCAAAATCGTTTTCAAGAAAGAGCACAAATCAAGATGTAAATGATTTGGATGCTGAGTAAGAAAGAACGCGTCAAAGATACGCGGCCTTTCAGTCGGCCGCTTCTCGCCTGCGCCAAACAGTTTCTAGCTTTTTTTGTTTTCCGCGTGTTTGATATTTATTAAAATTTCTTAACTGGTCAAAAAGTTTAATGGAAACGTCTCGATCTTATTTAATGCACCTATACCTGTCTGTGCACAACATCTGTTTTTCTTGGCTCTAGCAAGCGCACGCGCTTTGTGAGCTTGCAGCAGGCGATCTCGCCGCGCCCTCAGATGTTTACGCTCTTTATCAATACCTAAACACGGAGGCGTTTGATTTTTTTTTTTTTACCTCTGATCTTCACAAACGCGGTTATTGATGGACGGCGCCCCGATAAGCGCGTTTATTTCGTCTCGCAAAGTTTGCCCAGCGACGTGATTGATGAGTTAGCTCTTAGGAGCGTTTGTTTGATGTGAGCGGAGACCTCACCTGCACCCACGACGCTGAAAAGAAACCTGTACCAAAACTTTTTTTTTTTCTTTCTGTTCTTAGAAAAAGTCACGGACCGCCACGTATCGATTAGTCAGGGCTAGAAAACGCATCGTCGGAATTAGTTTTTTTAAAATCGAAGCGCTCGCATGTTATAATAATAATATTTGATAATTGTTTAATGCAAAACTGCTCAGAAACGCGTTTCGTTTCGTGCCTAAACAGATCTCGGATTGCTGACTCCCATCGGCATATTTAGGGTAGCCTGCTAATTTTTTTTTTTTTTTTTGACTCCAGGGGTGTTGCGACAAACAGAAAACCGCGCGACTATTTGCACGCTTTACTGTAAGGCCCGTGATGCAGAAACCCAGCTCCACAGACAGATCCAATACAAACAGCAGAAATTGTCGTTTCAAACAAAATCCCGCCGAAGCGTCCTCAAAAAGCTTGCACAAACCGAATAGGCTAATTCTGTGGAAGCCTGACGACTTTTTTAAAACTAGTTTTCTTGAAGGAAAAAAAAAGAAAAGAAGAAGAAGCGTGAAAAAGCACCGCGGAGGGATTGACGTGAAACAAACGTGTTGTTAGGCTACTGTTATTATCGTCATAATTTATTAATATGATTGTGTGACTGCGTTTAAGTCAAATATCTATATAAGTTACAAGAAAATGAAACGTACAAATAACAGTGAAACTGAAAAAACATGTGACCCCTTAATACCGATAAAAATTTTGTACAATATACATATCGCTAAAAACTATGTAATCAGTCCAAACCTTTTACAGAAATATACAAGCTACGTTTACAGTGAAATCTAGAAGAAACCGTGAAAGGTATTTAGCAGTCTAACTGTGAGGGGAGATGTCTTCGTCGTCGGGACTTTTTTTTTTGTTTTGTTTTTTTGTTTTTAAAAATCCAACATGACAGAATATTTGATTTTAGCGTTTAAACCAGTCTCCGTTTAAAATCTAGCGTATATAAATAATTCCATCTTCTCAACGGTGTTTTGGCGCTCGTCCTCAAAATAAAAGATTTGATACCTTTGACATTTGGCAATCCTCGTGTTGCTTGTAGCTTTCGCGTGTCTCCCTCCAGAAAAGGAGACGGTGGTTTCAGAGCGCAACCACTGTTCTCGGTCTGTTTTTATGTTTGTTTGTTTTTTGAGCAGGGCGCACAGATCATCTGCACGCACCTGTCACCGTGTTACTGTCCGTTCCGATGTCACCACGTCCTGCCGTAGAGCAGAGCGGAGCAGGGCAAGGCAGCTCCATACTCGGAGCTGGAAGAGTTCAGGTGCGACAGGCCGGATACCTGGGTTTGGAGAGACGGGGGGCTTGCGGCGTGTTGACCCAGATCTGGGGACTGGCCGGCGCTGCCTACCTGCTGGCTTTGATGCTGGCCCATCGAAGAACCGTTATTGGACATGATCATGACATTCCCCCCTTGGTGATGGTGGTTTTGTACGCCGGTGTTGGGTGTGTGGCTGCTGCCCTGGCAGGGCTTCCCGTCTTTCACCAGCACCGGCACGGCCACGCGCCGCGGAGACTGCTGCTGCTGCTGCTGCTGACAGGAGCCGTTGTCTTGCTGCATCTGCTGCTGGGACACTTTGTCCTTGGCCTGCCTTTTCATTTTATACCGGTGGTTCTGAAACCAAATTTTAACTTGAGTCGGAGTCAAGTGAATCATGCTGGCCAGGTGCTCCCTTTCCGGCGCGGAGAGGTACTTCTGCTGCTTGAACCGCCGCTCGAGCTCGTACACCTGCGCCTGGGAGAAGAGCACCCGTCTCTTCCTGCGAGGCGTGCTGGTCAGCGGACCCATGCCTTTGCCGACATCCGCCAGGGAGCTCAGCGTGCTCATGCTGCCCATGTTCATGCCGGACGAGGAGCCCATGAAACGAGAGACTGCAAAAAATAAAAAATAAAACAAAACAACGGTCCAGTTTAGCTTTGCGATCTGACAACAACGGCAGACACAAATAGCGCGGGTTCAGTATCACGTGCGAAAACTAAACGAAATCCAAACGTTACAACAAGATGAGCGAATATCGCCATTGCGCGCAATTACGCAACGGTCCCTTGTTTAAATACTTAATTTTGGACAAACGCTGTCTGTCTGGTAACTGTTGCGGTCGCTTTGGGTTTAGGTGAAACACCCTGTGCGTTTAACGTATGGCAGGCTCAGCGTAATTCTCCTCAGCGCCGTCAAAACCCCCCGCGTTCACCTGGACACTTTGAGTTTCACACAACGGCAAAATCGCGTATTTAACGTATTTTAAAACAGCTATCGTTCACAAACAGCTCTCGCAAATACGACATAAAGCGTCAATCTCACGTACTTGTGGAGAAGCGTGGGTCGGGGTTCGTTCCGTACCAGCTGGTGGCCGTCGTGCTGCCCCTCATGCCGTCTTGATAGGCCGGCAGGTCGCTCATGTTGCCCAAATTCCCGTTACAGTAGCCCCCCATGGCTGTATGTGACAGCTGGGAAACTCCAGCTGCAGTCATGTGGTAGGCAGCGGGTACTGTTCCATTGTGGCCCATGTGGTGCTGCTGCATCGCCGCTTGCGTGACTTGGGGTTGTCTGTACGAGGCAAGAGGAGCCCCCAAGTTGTTCCCCTCCATACTCACTTTTTTGTAGCTCTCTTCAAGAGGACTTAAGATATCGGATACAGAAAAAGGAGTCGTATGCTTAGGGCTCATCGACATTGTTCTGTGTTGGAAAGGGAGAAATTAGAAGGCAAGGCAATCTCTCCTTCTTTTTTTTGGCCAGCTCCTCTGTTCCTGTTGTTTCACCGTCGCTGCAGCAGGATGGAAACGTATGAGTGTGCACTGGAGTCCGCCTTAATTGGTTTGAGTGGGAGCTCGAAGCTGACTTTCGTTTGTTTTAGCTTGGTGCCAGGTTTAAGGCTTCCATCAGAGGCGGGGCATCAGCAGCCAGGGCAACAATACAAAGCAGCGCTATCATCTGGGCGCCCACGCACAATTTCTATTACGCGGTCTTCGGCTACCCGCGCCTTCCCCCAACCCCGAAAAACGTTTAAGCGCGCGCAGCGGCACCTGTGCGTGAATTCAATTCGCCCACAGTTCGTTTTCGGCGCGAGGCTGCTTGCTTCGCGGCGGCGAGGCTCGCGAGAACGGCGAGGAACGCGGCAAAGGATGAAATATTGACAGTTGGAGTGATGTTTAAGGGCCCCTTGATGTGAGCGCGTATGCGGACTTCAGACTTTGAGAACCACTCAGTTTCTGAAAAAAAGCTCGAGTTGAACTACTGACTTTTAATGGCCACAAGAGGCTTCTGGTGATTGCAGGCGTGTTTGTATTATGCTCCATCGTACTCAAACATGCAAAGGGCCCTTGCGACGACTCAGGAACACCGACTGACAAATAAATAAATACATATGCGCGTGTTAAGAGGCCAAGTAAATGATTAAGCCCCTTTCCGTTTGATATTATTGGACATGGGCAGAGTCTCGTCCAAATTCCCATCCACTCGGCTGAGACGCGCGGCACTGAGGAAAATGAACTCGGGAGGACGAGAGGCTCTCAGGTAAAGTTAACGGCGCTGAATTAACCGGAGGAAGTCCTGAAGTAACTCCGCGTGAGTTCGGTAAGGCGCGCATCGTCCCGGCGCCCCAGGACTTCCTGGACAGGAAAACAGTTTCACAGAATCGAACCTGAATGTTAGTT
Organism: Puntigrus tetrazona; assembly: GCF_018831695.1. Classification (NCBI taxonomy): domain Eukaryota; kingdom Metazoa; phylum Chordata; class Actinopteri; order Cypriniformes; family Cyprinidae; genus Puntigrus; species Puntigrus tetrazona. Next base: position 15,420,115 of record NC_056715.1, on the reverse strand, counting down.
GCGTAGAAGACTAACTCGGTTTTTGAAAGATTTGTTGTACAAAACAGTCTAGTTTTATTTCATACTCTAAAACGACCACAACGATGCCAATAATAATAATAATAATAATAATAATAACCACAACAATAATAAAAATATAATTAAATAATTTTGACATATAAAAATTATATTTGTAGCTATTTGCAAAACAAATGCTATTCTCAATCTCAATGTTAATAACGAATATATATATATTTTTCCTTCTCGTCAGGCTTGCATATATTAATGTGTGGCGCTAATATAAATGGACTTATAGTAAAACCAAATGAACGTGTTACATTTAAAACTGCTAGTAAAAAGTAAAAAAGACCATTTGGGACACCAAGCATCCACGTCTTTTAGAACAAATAATGACTTGAATGCAGGAAACTCTCATGGGGTAAGATCCACCAGTTGTACGCTGAAATCTTTGGAGTAAAGTTTAGTTCGAGTCTTAAACGGCTAAACAAAACAAAAAACAGCAAGTTATTATTATTATTTTTTTAAAATAAGCAAATTTTGACGGGCATCACTGATAATTTGGTCTTTACAGCGACCAGGTATTACAGAGACTCTGTTTATGATTTAGTTAAGGCTAAAAATATAATGTTTTTTCTTTGCAAAGATGCCGTGCTATTTATTTCCCGAGTGCCTTATCTAAAGAATCAAAAATGCAACAAAAATGAATCGGAGACTGATTATGAGATTATTGTAAATATAAAATCAGGGAACACGAATTCTGTCGCATTAAAAAAATAATAGTATTAGTAGTATTATTATTATTAAAATGATTTTTTACTGCGCCTTTTAATGTTTGCTACCGGAATTCAAATATCGCCTTCAGAGAAAGGCAACTTTCTTTACGTTACGCATTTCTTTGCGATCTAATGTAGCACTTGACGCCTTAACACGACATGAGCAGCTGCTCTGAAGAGCCAGGAACACACACACACACACACACACACACACACACACACACACACACACACACACACACACACACACACACTATTTACCTCCTATATATCTAAAATGCGATCTGTATGGCCCAGCAATAACAAAGAAGACCAAAGCAAGTATGCATGACGCAGAACAACATAACATGTCACATAAACTGTTAGGATGAGCCGTCAAACGTTGAAGACGAGGGAATACAGCGTCTTCTGGTGGTCGCTGAATGTTTGACAAGACGAAGCGCGCGCGGACCGATCATTTTAGGTTTTTTTTTTCAAACGCCACAACACATTAGCGACTTTTTACAGTTTCGGGGAAAAAATGTTTCATTCTTTTACGAATATTATCATAGCTAATGTCCAGCGTTGGCCAAGTGCTCCAACTTTATGCAACGTTTGTCATCTTAACGAAACGTTCCCGCCCTTAAACTAAGAAAAGCATTCGTGTAGTTTGAAGTTAGCGCAGGTGGGCGGGGCCTGTGCACCAGTGACGATAATCGCGCGCGCAATTATAACAATTAGTGTCAAAACTATGGGGCGCCCGACGCCGCTTTCAAGGTGTTCGGCCTACTTGATCCAGTTTACAAAAGGCTCTCTTAATTATCTTAATCAGGCTCACTCCCCTCTACTGGAGTACGGCTATCATGGCCAATTAACAGCAATTAGTAGTATGCTTTGTCTCGTTTTTAAATATCTTTTTCTATTGGAGATCCGGACGATTACTTTCAGCGCTACCTGGGTGGCCAGTGTTTTCAACATGCACGTATGCTCATGAGTGCTATATAAGGCACGATTTATTCAAAGGCGTTGTATGTGTTGTTATTATTATATATTATATCATGCATGTTTTTGCTCGTGTTTTAGTGGACGTTTGTTTTCTGCTGGAGTGATGTTGACGCTCATCAGGTGCAGCAGCCTAAATATTGACGAGGGAAGGCTCACTTTTGAGACTCCGCGGTGCTGTGGCGACATCTAGTGGAGAGGGACAATAATGCCTTTTGCAGAGGGACGGGTCAAGGCAGAGAAGTGCATGGGGATATTCGTTTCCCCCCGAGCGCAATCAGATCAAACCCGCCACAGGAAGCTGTTAACCTCAAGGTGGCAGAGTGGCAACCCTGTGAAATCTAAACGGGACAAATGGGGGCATAAAAACGCATTTGCAATGACACGGAAAGTGCATTTAGCCTATTAGTTTTAAAAAAGCAACATAATAACAACAGTTCATTTTATTAATTCGGCAAGGTTTACTTTATTAACCATATCTTGACAAAATATCGAACAAAAGCTACTTTTATAGGAAGGCCTATCTGGTTCGGTCGGTACGCTTTTCGCGGTTGCATTTGAATTCATCTACTTTTGGTGTATTTGAATGCTAAACGATTAATAGAAGCGCAATCAAGAAACAGGTAGAGAAAAACACCAGCAAGTCAGCCAGGTCTCGTGAAAATGCGTTCCTGATGCGTTTACCCCTCAACCCTAAAGCAACCCAGCGCGTAGCGTAAAGAAGTCAAAGCACATTTGCGCGCATCCACACCACGAGGTTACGTACTGTTTACGCGCACGTTCGTGAGGTCCGTTGGGTCGCCATAAACCAGGAGAGACCTCTAAAAGCCTGTCTTTGTCACTTTCCAAAACCCAACGACTTTTAAAACTCCATTGTCTCGTTAAAGCCCATAAATTCGTCACCCGGGACCGATTAAACATGACGAGAATCGAGACGCTGCGGATTTTGTCTAGGTCCCTTTGGGAACCACACAATGGTCCTTTCAGAGGACGACACAAAAAAAGTGTTTTAGGGAAGATGTGGAGAAGAGCGCGCCGCGGTCAGTCCCCTCCGTGTGTAGTACAAGGTGGCCCGGGAGAGGAGACAAAGGGCCAGGTGACAAGGATGATGCTGACTGGGTCGCTGAATTAATTGGGAAGAGCTCGGGTTCGAGAAAGCAACACAAATCAAGCCTTTGTTGTTAACGTTAATACACCCTCTTTTAAAATATGAAGCAGACAGTGGCCCAAACCGCTGGTGCAACAACTTTAAAAACATTCAACAACAAGGTTTTCTTACTTGGTCACCAAAAAAAGACACTCAAAAACAAAATAAAAAGGCTGTAAGCGCGGTGTGTTAATATTGCGCGCCGTAAAAAGATGATGAAAGCCGGAGTGTAGAAATGTTGCTGTCACACAAGAATCAACAGCCATTGTGCGTCCTGCATTTCTTGCTCGGTGTTTGCCTACTTTCCTGAGCCTTAAATAAGAATTCTTTCTTTAAGCTGGTTATTTGGTCTTCTCTGTCGGGTGAAAGTGGACGTCTTAACATCACAAAAGACACTCATCTCTTGCTGTGCCCAAATTCTAGTACTCTTTTTTTTAGTTCAGTCTGAGATCTTTTGTACAAACAGTATGTGTAACAATCGAAGGGATTAACAAAAAATAAGTGAACGAATTAAACATACATAGCCACACACACACACATATATATATATATATATATATATATATATATATATATATATATATATATATATATATATATAAAACCTAAGAAATTAAATATTTTAAAGCATTAAAAATTAAAAGGAGTGATTTTAAACATTTAGTGTAATGTGTGTAAAGCAACAATAATTTGAACAATTGCTAAAAAAAAATCTTTTTATTCTCTTTTTTTAATACATAGAATAATGAACGAAAACGCACTTTAAGCTGAGGCAGTCGCGTCAAATTATGACACTACATTATTCACAGTATAAAACATTTCTCACAGATATATAAACTTTTGGTTTAAAACAAACACAAACAGTTCAAAAATACACTATCTAGGCAATTATAAACGACATCAATGAATACAAAACTCTCACAAAATGCAACTAAATAGAACATATAATATGTGCAAACAGCATTTATTTATTTATTTATTTATTTCTTATCTCATCAACGCCGAAACGCAGTTTCTACTTCAATAGACCTAACACTTCATGTAATTAAAAAACAACTTGAATCAAGAGGAATCCATGCGCTGTCCTGTGGGGTAAGTCCCAAAATAGTTCGCGGGGTCCTAAGCGAATCTCACCAGACACAGAAGTGGTGGCGGGAGGCCGCCGTGTTGGTAAAGTGCTGGTACGTGGGGAAAAGCGCGAAGGGCGTTTGTTGCTGTAAAGGCTGGAAACCTTGAACGCCGAAGGGCGAGGACGGCACTGCCGGAGGAACGACGCAGCTTCCTTTTTCTGCGTCAATAGCGCAGTTCTGATACGGTTTGCCGTCTCGGACCAAAATGGGCACCACGACTCTGCGCAGCACCGGAGGCTGGCGGAGGTCCTGGGCGCACTCTATCCGCGCTCTCTTCATCTTGTACCTGTGGTTCTGAAACCAGATCTTCACCTGCGTGGGCGTGAGGCGGAGCAGGTGCGCGAGCTGCTCTCGTTCCGGAGCGGACAGGTACCGCTGCTGACGGAAGCGTCTCTCCAGTTCGTACGTCTGAGCCTTGGAGAACAACACGCGGCGCTTCTTCCGCTTTTCGTGCTCCGCCTCCGGCGAAAGCGCGTGCGGCCCGGTGGAGTCCGGGGAAGCCTCGAGGTTGCTCTCGTCTGATGCTAAAGAAAAACAAACAAAAAAACCGATTAGCCTTTATTTACCGTTTCTCTGAGGAAATGCGTGTGCTTTACAGTTATATAATGTAACGTAGAACTTCAATAGTGTAATTAATTAAAACCACTCATGGGCATCTAGAAACGCATTTTAAAATTGGCGTTTTAAGGACTTACAGACATGCCCCCTCTCGTTTTCAGCCCAGGACGAGTAAGGTGAGACGGAATAGGAGTCCGCTGGAGAATGGTGCGCGATGCTCTCCGTGTCGTTTTCCGGCAGATCCAAAATACTTCTCACAGTGAAACTGAACTTGTTAGAGATGGCCATCTGTAGGGCTGGGTCGCTGTTAGTTCCAGGTCTGCTTCTCGATCTTCAAGAGCTCTCCTCGGTGGAGCGGTGCTGAAGCGATCTGCGCTTTCTCACCCGAGTGACAGTGTGTACACTGATGTCGCGCTGTTTATATAAACAGCACTTGGTGGCTGCTTTGAGGCCTCTCCTCCTTATGGGTTCTAAGTACCTCAATGACTCGTGCACTTAAATCCCCGTAATGGTAGGTGTGAACCCGGCAAAGAATGGCCCGTTACTTTCACAATGATGGAGGGTAACGCTCTTCATCATTACCGATTCGTCCGAATTCGTGAAAAGTGGGGAAACAGATAATGGTAATTGTTGAGGCTGAATCACGTCTTGGGTGGCAAGTGACAACAAGAGCCCTCCTTCTCTCTCTCTCTCCCCCCCCTCGCTCAAATAACATATCGGATATTTGCATACAAAGTGATCCATTAGCGTGCCAGAGTTGGTTTTCCTAATTCGTTTATTGGGGTGTTGTAGTTTATTGCGGGCGTTATATTGGACAAACACGGGCTAAATGCGCGCTCTCTGAGCACAGAGGGGTGGTAGTCATCACATGGTAATTAAAGAAATTGATATTCGTGGCTACTGGAAAAACAATGACTTGCGTTTTCTTAATGTTTTCTTACAGCTAGCCCGCACCCGACTTTGCACCCGTGCATCGATCTTTAAGTTTTCACATAGGTTCCGTTTAACTTGGCGAGCGAGGAATCTTAAATAACTCATAACTTGTGTTTGGGAAAAGATCCAGACGTCAAGGAGACGGTGTTTTTTCGTTATAGACTGTCGGTTGCTCCCGCGCCTCACCAGCAAGCGCACCAGGCATATCATGGGGTTCTGGTGATCCTGCCTGGCCTTTAGCGCGCTCTGGATGACTGCATAGACCCTCCCAGACGGAGTGGGTATCCGTTCTCGTCTAGTCGTCCTGGGTGGTCGGGCGAAAAAAAAAAGGAACACAAATACATGCCAACCAGCGACCGGGAACAAAAGAGGGAAATGTAGCCCCGCGTCCGAGACCCGTTGGAAGCATTTGTTCCAGTCAAGATTTTGCATTTGTTCAGTCCTGAAATAATGCTTGATTGACGCCCCCGCACAATGTCCTTTAACTTTCTCAAATAAATCCCTGCTTGTTTCTTGTTGTCATGGTTTTGAATAGGGCCGAACGGGATCTGGGCAACTATCTACTGCTGCGCGTCTCGCCGCTTACCTCTGCGCTGAGTTATTGCTTATGCGTTTTTCAAGCGGATTTAAAAGACTTTTCGTTTCCGTAAAACTCCAAGCCGATTAATCAAACAACTTTTATCGTTTTAAATGACAGCGTTTCTTTAATTGCGAAAAATTGTTCATAATTTTTCTCTTTTTTTTTTTTTTTTTTTTTTTTTTTTTAAATAGACTTTATTAGGCCAGTGGTTGTTTTTAGTTACGCGAGGCTCGGTTATAAATGGTTTAGTAACTGCAACAAACTGCGCTCAAGCGTCGACGTTAACCTGCGTAAAGTCAAGCTAAAATGTTTGCCAAGCTCTTGGACTTTAGGCGCGCGCTCTCAAAGAATAAATAAAGCCCCGTGTAGGCACACAGTTTAGTTTCTAATGACCTCTCGTATCTCCTTAATCTATTAGACACCCACAGATAGGAGCATGCTCGAGGAAAAGTGCGCGCTCTCAAACGCCCGAGAGCTCTTCACTCTCAAATATTTACCCTTGCTGTTTGACTTCTCAAGCCCGAGGAGTCAGACGAACGGGGACGAGAGGATGAATGAAACATTTCCCTAATAATCAATTAACAGAAATCAATATTTTACGACATTTAAATGCGACCGGGGCAAGATGCATGTTTAAACTCTAATAGCGCGCTGAGTTTCAACGTCCTGTTATTGTTTCGTTTTTCTCAAGATGCTTTATAAAAACACACGCTGGGTCTGTTGTAACTGTTTTTACTGAATTAAACGATTTGTTCTGACTGAAGTTAAAAATATAGTCAAAATTGCGTTTTTTAAAAATGATTAGTGAAATTTTAAGGGTCACCCCAAGATAATAAAAATCTTTATTTACTGACTCTCATCTCACTCCATGCATGACTTCTGTAGAACACAAAATAATATATTTTCAGAAATGAAACTGTTTTGCACATACAATATATATATATATATATATATATATATATATATATATATATATATATATATATATATATATATATATATATTAGATAACGCAAAACCAACACTTCCAAATATGTTTGTGTGCCACAGAAAAAAAAGAAACAGCACGAAGGTGAGTAAATGCTGACAGAATTGAGCATTTTTGAGTGAACTGTTAATTTAAGCCATATTCAAATAGCCTATATTGCATTAAAACAAAGCCATGAGCTTCTTTAATTTAAAATAGTAGGTCAATTAATTTGCGCCATTTAGCCATTTAATGATATGCCTGTTTTACTTGTGAATCTCAAATAATCTCAGTTTTATAATATAGAAACATTTAAGATGATGTACCCGAGTGAAAGTGGCTACCTTAAGGGCCTATACCCTGAGAACTTCCAAATCTCTTTTAAGACCCTGATAACAGAGACTTTGTTTTCAAGAGCTCTGCTGCTGGAGCTGTTAGATAAACTAAGGTGGTTAACTAAAACCGAATTTTTCTTCAATATGTCCTAAGGTTTTCTTTTTTTCTTTAATTAACAGGCCCCGCAGAAAGTGGGCTATTACGTTATTTGCCCGCTGTTCCTTTAAGAGCTGCCGCTGCTAAACGTGACGCTTTACCTATCCCGACCAGCTTCAGGTCTTAAATCTCCACTGTCGGGTGTTAGATGAGGGACACGTTCTTCAATGTGACCCAAATATAACATATTCAGGAAATTACATGCATGCAAGGCAGTTTGGTAACTTCGTATTTTATTCGTATTTTAACGATAAAGGCTGCTTCGTGCGTGCAGCTGAAGAGCACGCTGTATTTTTTGCGCTCGTTTGACTGGAGCGGGCGCCCGAAAGGTCTCTGGTCTGATGTGGTCGCAAAGACTTCAGCTACTAAATAAAAGCACTTCTTGGGAATAACTGAATTCATCAGACGTGGACAGCGCTCGGTTAATGCACTTGCGCAAATACAGCGCTCGGCTGAGAAAAGGTTCTTCACTTTACAGATAAATCTCGCCTCCATTCTCCTGACCTTTCACATCCTCAGGAGAGAAAAGGAGGACACGGTGAACAGACAGTGGGCGGTCCGTGGGCGTGTCGTCTGGGACTGACACCAACCCGCAGGCATGGATGGGCTTTAAAAAAAGATGCGCCTTTCCCAAACTTCCTGCTTTAATAGGAAGTAATAGTATATATATATGTGTATATATATATATATATATATATATATATATATATATATATATATATATATATATATATATATACACACACACACACACACACACACACACTCTATGCGTCAATATGAAGGCGCCAGAAATCGTCCAGTTTACTAACAGTCACTATTGTCTGTTCACGGTGTCACAAAACAATTCTTCACATCACAGCTCGCTGTTTTCTTACAGCACCATGCATCGATCTTTAAGTTTTTTTTTTACCTAGATTCTGTTTAACTCGGCGAGCTAAAATAAGAAATCTAAAATACATCAAGGACCTATTTGTTAATTAGTTGCCCTTATATTTGCTTTAAAAAAATCGCCCAGACAATGCACGCGCTTTCAGGTTCAAAGACCGGGAAACGCTGTTGTTGAAAGACGGCTTCTTCAGCTGTACATCACACACGACGAAACGACGCGTTTTCCTGGACAACCCCGTGGTAAGGCACGGTGGGTTCAGTTTTGAGTTTTACGCGTTTGCTTGCTGTATGTTTTATATGTATTATATGTCAGGAAAGAAAGTTGCGGGTGCACACCGGGCTGCTTCACTACATCAAGTATAGCACGAAATACACAAAATCTCTAATCGCTCTTTTTGACAATGTTTTCTACTCTTTCTGATACTTAAATATAGTTTCACTGGCCTATAGCTGCGCGATAAACTAACCTATAAACTATGCACGATATACCTTTTTTGTACTAACGATAAAAAACATAGGGTAAAGGTGAAAATGCAGGCCTGTCGTCGTGTTCACAGGAGCAGTACTCTTTTTCTCACCCACGTAATAACGAAAGGTGAGCAGCAGAGGGCGCTCCTTCCCCATCATTACTTTACGCGTTAAACGGAACCGCATTAAATGCTAAGACACCAATAGTTTCCCTCTATTCGACAATGAGAGGAAACCGAGGCGTGCTGTCTGTTTTTTTTAAACAAATGTCAAAATGACACAGTCATGCCTCTGAAAAACAAAATAAAAATTAAATTCGACACATCATATTCTTGTCGATCTCCACAGTAGTTAATGTAAAAAAATAAATAAACTAACAATTAAAGGGCGTGCAGCTATTTAAAACGGACTGTGCACTAGACGAGGCTTTTAAATTTGTTTTAGCGTTTCATTTCTGTCCATCTGTCGTAAATATGGAGTGCAGTTGAGCGTTTTCGTATTAGCTGAATTTTCTGTCGCGTAAAACAAAGGGCGAGTGGGACGGAGCGTGATCTTTAACGCTAATCAAACACAGGCGGAGAAACGAAAAGCTGTCGATGTGATCGATGCTTAAAACTGTCGTAAATATCGTTGGTTTTGTCCCTCTGGAGCAGCCATCGTTAATCTGCACAGGTCCTCATTACGGCCGGACTCGAGTCCCAGGAGCAGCCGACCCTTTAGAGGTGTTAACTGGCAAAGCAGTTTAATGGTGTCAATTCCATTCGGGAGATAAAAGTTATGGTTATCAGTTGATCCTTTTAAACTGTAAATAATAACTGTTGAGTAATGCAATCCAGACACGTTTAAAAATAATTTATGCCGCAACGTTTTAAACCATTTTTACTCGGTAACAACTTAGATTGATCGCTTTAATGTATCTTATTAACACATTATTATTATTTTCGTTGTTATAGGTCTAGTTGCTGTTATTATTGTAATCGTTGTTTTTTATTATTATTTGTAGTTGCACTAAAGCGACCGGTCTGTAAAGATATCGTATTAAAGCACAGTGACACCCCGTCCTGAAAGTGAGCGCAGAACAAGCTGGGCCCACGTTTCTCATCTCGGCCTAAAAGATAACTTTTTATTTTCGCGCATGGACCCAGAAGCCTATCGTTTGGGCATAATGACATTTGACTGACACCCAGATGAAAACGACACACGAACGAAAGCCAGGCGTGCCAGACGCGTTACGAATAACACGAATCAGAAAGATGCTGAAAAATAGGAACGGACCATTGGTCTTCTCGGGAAATAAGGGGATTGTTGAAAATTGGACGGTTTTGAACCTAAAAAACACATTAAACCAATTACCAATTGTCTATATTTTTCTAGAGGACTTCTCTAAGAAATCATGATTACATACGCCACATGCAAAACAGCCAATCAGATGCAGTCGTGTGTCGTAAAACCGCATTTCCTCCTAAAACGATAGTTCGCTCGCGCCAATAATAAATCAATCGATTAATCAAATCGTCCTAAAAGTGAGCATTTTCCTCTTAGCAAAGACGATCTACTTTAGATGATACACACTTTAATAAAATCAAACATCGAGGTATTTTTGACTTGATTCGTGGCTACTCGACGTTTCTCGGTTCAAGCTCCAATCAAACTCGTCCCAAACGTCACGCTGCATTTTCACGACGCAGCTTGAACGCATTCTGGTCAAAATGCACGATTAGGAGTCGATCTAATAAACAATCATTTTGATAAACGCATTCGCTAATTAGTGATGCGTTAATTCTAAAATAATGCGGGCAGTTTTTATCGTTCAGTAGAACGCAACGCATTATTTTAGCAGTGTTTGGTTGCACTCTCGTATTAAAATATTTAACAGATTATCCATCTCCATCCAATCACGACCGCCTGAAGGCCAAGCGATTGGAATGGCTCTGAGACAACTTCTTGTCGAATGACCACGGCCGTTTCCCCCCTCGGTGAAATAGCAGGCTATATAATATTTCTGGGCTGTCTTTGAAAGCTATTTTCACCACACAAAAACAACCGGGACGAGTGTATAAATAAAGACATGTGACCGCTGCGCGCGTTTCTTCAGAGGCGGCTAAACCCTTGCTGTCTCCACCGGCATCTAATGATACGCATAACAATTACTTTGGTTTAAAAGTGGATGACACCGACTGAAACCGTGCACTTTCCGTCCCGTTCCGTTTAAAAATGCTCAAAACAACGGCTCTTTTCGATCACTTTATTAGCTATAGCGTAAACGGCACTTTGCAGAATCTCCTATTTTTCCTTTGCGTTCATCCGTCACATTTTAGGAGGATCTTCTCGCCACGCTTTAAAGCTACAGAAGATGGAGGAGATGATTAAAACGTTCGGCGCTCTCTTCATTTCTGGTCCTGAAATCGTCGAAGCGTGCTTCTCACGACGAGATGAACTAGTCTTAATGCACGAAGTCATTACTATCAGAGAGTCATTACTCGGTGTGTAATGAGTCAAAATAAACCCTCGGACCATGTGTCATGTGTGAGATGAAGAGTATCGCGTGAACCTGGACTCTTTCTATTATACGCTTTCATTAAATGCACTCTTTTGATACACTTTTGTTAATCATAATTATTAATTTTATTACGCTTATTATTATTATTAATTTAAACCGCTGTTTTTTTCTGTTGACAACACAAGCGGTTTTTTATTACCATGTACAGTAATATTTTAAAAGAATATTCATTTTCGAAATGCACATGTTTTTTTTTTCCCAAGTATGACAGAATGCTCTTGATAAAACTTCTGATTCTCGCGCACATTTCTTAACGAAAAAAAGAGTTCTGAGGTCTGAAATCAGCACAAGGGCTTCTTCAGAAAGTTGGGCTGTGTCATAGACAAATGCAACTCATTATTTGTGCAAAAAAAAAAAAAAAGATCCACATCGTTCAATCTAGCCTACAAAACATGCATCGTCCTAGAAATACTGAGAACCACCGAGAGAGATGCAGATGATTATATTTATTAATGAAGCTCGTGCTTGTGAGGTGCTTTTGCCTAAAAGTGATCTCGAGTTAAAAAAGAGATAGCTCACCCAAAATCATTTACTCATCCTCATACAATAAAATAAGGATTTTTTGAGCAATGCCTCGCTTTTTTTTTCGTTTGTCCATAATGCCAGTGTTACCAAAACCCTTTGATGACCAACATTCTTTAAAGTATCTCCCTTTGTGTTCCGCAGGAGGGAAAAAACGAAGTCGAGTAAATAAACGCTGTTGTTGTGTCCAGTACTCAATCCATCAGCTTCGCTCCGAGCGACGGCTCACGGCTGGAGCAACTTCACCACATTCACCAAAACCCCATCAAATGAGAACTCGTGCCAGAAATGCTGCGTTTATGTATATTTACAAATTCCTGAAATGAAACGCAAACATGCGTTTTCCTGATATCTATAGTACTCCATACAGAAATAACAAGCAAACGAATGATGTTAAAATGATTTTAAATTGATTAACGGCGTTTCTGATTTGTATATAATACGCAAATATCCCACCTAAACCCCTCGCTAAAACAGCATGGGATCCTAAAGGAATATACTTTTTAAACGACTCTATTCCTGCAGGTTTCAATAGACCGTTTCACGTTTCGGATGTGCTGTCATCGCCGCTATCTGCCGCCTTTATGATTACGCATTGTTTTCAGAATTAATTCGCGGACCGTTTCCAAGAAGTTCACGGTGTCTTGGAAAGCCACGGCAGAGTCTAATATCATGTGGGTCTCTCCCACGCGAAGCCTGAAAGCGTGTCAGAAGCGGGCTGCCTTTCCCATCAGTCTTCACTCGCACCTCATTAACGCGCCGCTTCCTCTATCTCTCAGCGGCCGGCGGCGCGCGGGATCGGTGCTCTCCTAAACATTAAATACAGCGAGTAAACTAAACGTTGAAACGCTTTGAGGTATCCCGACAGTCGCTCTGGAGAATGTCGCACTTTTACGCATTTCTTCCGGCATTCTTTCCCTGCTCGAAGCCACGGGCAAACCGAACCTGGGGTGCTTTCTTTGGAGGCAGTTCTTCAGAAAGCGGGAGCCCGATTTGAATAACGCCGATGTTTGGGATCTCCCTCGTGGATGCGTCGGAAACTTTAGTCATCTGAGGGACATTTAAAGACGTGGAGGAACAGGAGTGGTTTTGGTGGGCCTTGAAAACCAGCCCGAGATGAAAGCGTGTAGGAAACGCTCAGAGCATCGTAATCGCGTTTTGAGGCTAAAACTGACCGAAACGAGCGCCGATGCGTTTTTGTCCGCGCGGGGCGGCACGGATGCGAGAGACCGTCTCGCTTCGAGATTCGAGCTCAGCCAAAGCCTCGGCTAGACGAGATGAACCGCTGAAAGGGGCTGAAGTCTCTTGAGTAAACAGGAAGCGACGATAATAGGAATATCCCGCTATCTTGTGTTCAAACGGGCCTGAACGCAGCTAAACAATGCCTTTCTACACCTGACAACTTTAAAAGGTCTTCCGAACCCTGCAGGCCTCAACACAAAAAAATATTATATGCTGACAAATGTATTTAATAACGTACGCGCGTACAAAAAATAACAGGCTACACGTTTTATTAATCGTGACTTTTTGTGTAGCAAACAACCGAAAACACGTGCTATGCGTTTATTTCATTCTTTATTTTTCAATGTATAATTCTTTAGTTTGTTAGTGATGTTATTAATGATGGCTCACATTTAGCCTGCTGGTATCCTCAGCATCAAACGCACTATATTTATCCTTTTTTTTTTTTTTTTTTTACAAATAAGTCCTTTGCGAAGACTCCCTAGGTCCGTGATTGCTTTGCATTAAGACGCAACCCAATGAAAATAAAAGCATAAAAGAATCTAGCTTATGACCTTAATGTTTTTCAGATCTTCATATTTGAGTGGCTACGTTGTGGCAGAGAAGGCAAATTATGAAAGTAAAAAAAACCCCAACATTTTTATGCAAATAATCAGCATTTTATACGTAACCGTTAAATAAAGGCGAAAAAACATTAAAGCAGAAGAGCTTTTAGGACCGTGCCATGGTTACTTGCTTAGCCTTTTTTCCCTCCTTCAGATCAAAAACGGGTTCTAGAACTAAGCCATACGACAAAATATAAATGCATTTATAAAGATGTCGTTTGTAATCATTATCGCTCGAACCACTTAATAAATCGGACGCGTATTAAGAGCAATTTAAATGACATAAGGATAAATCACAGGGCCCCTATTTAAAAAAAACAATACCGCCCTGCAAGGTTTCTCCCTTGCTTTAGTCTACGAAATAATTCGAATTTATGCTTATGAAACAAAATTACAGTGCAATGTTTCAAATACTTACCATCCTTAGATCTGTCTAAAAAGAAAAGCAACACTCGGGTAACCCCGTCCACTAGTTCAAAAGCGAGAGGGGAACCTTACGCCGGCGCAAGCGCCTGTCACGTCAAGCCCGTCAGCCAATAGAAAAAGAGCGAGGAAGAAACGCGCGGTTTGATTAGCTGGCAGCGCCTCGCTTTGGAGACATGTGTAAAGGGCCGGCCCATCATTTTCTGGGATTGAAATGTAAGCCTGCGCTCCTTGCCATCAGGAAACAGAAGGCGAATTTTCCTCTCTTGCAACTAATCGGTATCGCATCCGTCTCGGACGCTTAATTTTCATCCACATCGGCTTCGGTGCAATAAAAAGCAGCTAAACTGGACTCGGAACAGGTCAGAAAAGGACAGCACAGCGAAGTTTCTTTTTTCATCGGGAGGCTAAACGCAATGGGTAAGATCCATATTTCATGTTTTCCCACATGGGAACGGCGTGCATAAACACTTTCGGGAGAAAAAAAAAACGGGTTAGACAATTTAGTAACGCGCGATCCGGGTCTCGACCCAAACTTTAACACGGGCTGATGCTTTGACGGTCACTTCGGGGAGCAGAATGGCACGGATGAGTTTAATCGCGTCCAAAAGGTGCAATTGCGTTTATTATGACCTACGCGGTAAAGTATGTAGCAAGTTTGTGTTTTTTTCTATATAAAGAGCGACTTGTGGGTTTGTTTCGCTCGATGCAATAAACCGAAACGCGCAAGCTGCGATCTTCGATTCGGTGCAGATATACAAACAGCCGACGAAGAGCAGGCTAACCTTGCCGAAACATTTACGCATAGGTTTTTTTTTATTTCAGACGCGGTTAAGGGCCTGGTAAAAATCTGATGTTTTACGCAATCCTTTTTTCTTCATATATCTGCATCACTAGAGCCAGCCTTTGGGGAGGTAAACCAGCTGGGAGGCGTTTTTGTGAACGGAAGACCCCTGCCCAATGCCATCCGGCTCAGGATAGTAGAGCTGGCACAGCTGGGCATCAGGCCTTGCGACATCAGCAGGCAGCTCCGCGTCTCTCACGGATGCGTGAGCAAGATTTTGGCTCGGTACAACGAAACCGGCTCGATACTTCCCGGCGCAATCGGCGGCAGTAAACCCAGGGTCACGACCCCGACCGTGGTCAAGCACATTAGGACTTACAAGCAACGGGACCCCGGCATTTTCGCTTGGGAGATTAGAGACAGACTGCTCGCGGACGGAGTGTGCGATAAATTCAACCTGCCCTCCGTGAGCTCGATCAGCAGGATTCTCCGCAACAAGATCGGAAACCTGTCTCAACAGAACCAGTACGAGTCGAGCAAACAGCCTCATCCTCAGCCTCAACCCGCCCTACCTTACAACCACCTGTACTCCTACCCAACTCCGATCGCGGCCGCTGGGACTAAAGTACCAACTCGGCCCGGCATGCCCACTCTTCCTGGACACATGGCAATGCATAGGATATGGCCTTCCTCTCATTCTGTTACAGATATTCTGGGCATTCGGTCAATAACGGAGCAGCAAAGTAAGCATCCTCTCAGTTTTTGGTAAAAGAAAGTCCTTGTCCGTGTGAGTGCGTGTGGGGGGGCATGCGAAAAGGCAATGTTCTCGGGCCTGTCAAAAGTGTGTGTGTGTGTGTGTGTGTGTGTGACTGTGCGCAACAGAGGAAAAAATAAATAAAATGGACGTTTTGGCTGTGACAGAAGGGCCAGGACATGATTATTAAGCCATCCAAAATAATTGTTATTTGGCCGAATTATTTTATTTAGCATGTATGGCAGGGTCCCCACAAAAAGTAAATAAGCAATTATTTTTTATTTATTAATTTTTATTATTTTTTTTTTACAGCGAGGTATGACACAAACAGCGTTCTGGGATTTGTGCAGAAGTCACACTTTTGCGTTGAAACGGATGGTTTAGTTTTTTTTTTTTTGTAATAATTAGATGTGGAATATTTTGGAAGACGAAGACTCGGCGCAGCAGAGCAAAAATAAAACGAGGTGTTCATAGTCGGCAGTGTGTTACAAGGCCAGGCCAGCGTTCACGTCTCCTCAGGAACGCTTTAGGTGTACGCCGCGGTGCCGTTCTGTTTCAGTAACCATCTTGAGCCGAGCGTTAGGCCTACATCACGATTAACGGGACGATTTCTTTTAAGCGGCAGTCGGACGTTAAAGAAATCTGAGGGATGTCGATTTTTTTCTAAATCGGTTCTGTGCGGGGTGTTTGTACGGTAAAGTGTGAAGGCCGCAGCCTGTCCCGTTTAACTGCAGTTCTCCGCCTGTTTTCAAGGGCAATGTTGACAATAACGTTTTAAACGCAGAGCGGGATTTCGCGGCCTATACGAACCATTAACGCATTTCTAAATTATTAGCAGATGTTTAGGGAAGCTTTCGAAGACCTAAATAAAGCACGACGCTGGCTACGTTCAATAAGGTGTCGCGTGCAACCGTTTCACCGAAAAACATCCACAAACGCGTGCTTTGACAGGAAGAACGCGTGCCGCGAACTTTTGGACGGTTTGTTATCGTTTAGAGTTCGGTTACAGCCAATACTCTCTCTCTCTCTCGTACAGACTCTGAGTGATGGCCGGTCGTGCTCAGGCATCATCTGGTCTTCATGCCAAGCATATGCATTTTAATCAAATTTGGTCTATGTAACTGTAGACGCGTTTACCCCAATCGACCTTTTCAAAACCGAACCGATCTCGTGCAACAGATTCGCGCTAAACTCCGTCAAAGCGCGGCATCTTTATCGCGTACCCCCGTTTATACGCCGTGAAACAATACAAAGACACGCGCACGGTTTCCGTGAAGGCAGGCGGGGTGGGGGGGGGGGGATCTACTTTGTGGCCCTCTCAGGTTACGACACTGGTGGGCTTGCTTTTCCAATTTCAAACTTTAGGAACCGTGTATAATATAATATCCATCAGGCACAAAGGGGAAACGGTTAAAGTAAATCTAATTTGTCCTCCCAGGAAGACTCTGGGTAAATGTTCCGAAGGACCCCACGACACCGCAAGCTTCGTCTGATGAATTAACTTCATGAATCCGAATGTTGATATCTCTTCCGCATCCTAGAACAAAAAGATCGCGCGCAGGCCTAAGCGACCAATAAACAATTCATATATTTTCTTGTTTTAATTAAAAACACGCTAACGTTGCGATCATAACTTGTATATGAGAAACGTGTTTAAGCTTTTTAGAAACGTTGTTTATATATATATATATATATATATATATATATATATATATATATATATATATATATATATATATATATATATATATATATATATATATATATATATATATATATATATATATATATATATATATACATATACATATACATACACGTGACACACTATTTTGTGTGTTTATGGTGAGTTTGAGATGGTTGGCAGTGCAGCAGACTGTACTGAATAAGTTCTTCTTGTGGCAGATCTGCTCCTGTCTGACTTCAGTCTCCCATGTCTCTGTTTTGCCCCCCAGTTAGTGACAGTCCGCCCTTTCCCAGCGCCAAACTAGAAGAATGGAGAGCTATTAACAGGAGTAATTTTTCACCAGCGAACTCTCCACTAGTCAGTGGTGCGGATAAACCTCACTTAGAACCCGAAGCCAAATACACACAGGTAAAGAAGCCTCCTATGTTAACAAGCAAAACCAATCAAATCCAATCCGGAAGGAGCAGGGGGGGGAAAAGAGAGCCTGATTCAGCAAATTATTACTCGAAATTCCATAACTTTTCTCTCTCTCTCTCTCTCTCTCTCTCTCTCTCTCTCTCTCTCTCTCTCTCTCTCTCTCTCTCTCTCTCTCTCAAATCCGTGTGTGAATGTGTGCGCGCGAGTGTGTTTCTTTGGCGTGGGCGGGCGCACGAGGCCTCGCGCGGACCGCGGGTCACTGGGTTTCAGAAGTATTTACAAATTAAATGTAGTATCTCACATTTTGATTTGAATAAAACGAAACGACACTGTTTAGCCTGCTCGTGTCTGTTTTCGCGCGGCTGTTGTGTGTGAGACCGCGGGGCTCTTCGGAGCGAGCTTCACGCGTGCATTACCGAGTCAAAATGTATTCATATTCCTCAATGCTTTTTTTTTTTTTGGAGAGCGTAATCCTGAGTGTGTGACGAATAAAACTGCAATAAACGTTTTGCTACAATATTTTGCATAGGCTAATTTTTAAACATCTAACCGATATTTTTTTTATCCTGTTCTTTTCTGATTAAGATATTACTTGAATTATACGTTTGCTTGTCATAGACGTTTCATTTTACTACATAGTCAAGATATGTTTTTTTTTCTCCTGTGATTTAACGAATTTTAATTTTTTTTTTTAAAGAATATGACTTTGTCGAAATCAGTGACTTACGATTTCTATGTAACCCGTTAACACAAAATCAGCCGAAGTAAAATAGAACAACAATGTGGTTAAATATGATTAGGGTTATTTTAATCAATTTATGATTTAATTATTATATAGCTATTACACAGTAAATATTTTGTGTAGCTTGCGGCTCATCGAAGTCTTATCAGTTAATTATTATTATTCATTAAAGCTTTAAACATTTGCATTACGTAGCCTACATTAATTTACAATACAATAAACAATAACTAAATATTAAAAGTGTCTATCTTTGTTTCAGTGCACATGTACGCTCCTTATACCCAATACATATGCATTCGGTTATTCTTTAATAAACACGCACCCGTAATGCATTACATTACTTTTTTTAATATTCGCCCATTCTTATATTCACCAGAAACCTTTGGATTGCTAAACCCCTTACCTGTTTTACATTAGAGCAATACTCGGGATAGACACCGCCACCGTTACCACGATTTTTATCATTAATATGCTATTATGGAAACTAGTATCTGGTTGTTCCGCACACGGGCGTTGCGCACTCAAGCAAAGCGTAAAAGACAGTAAAAGCCAAACGTTTAGATATTTTTTTCGAGAAACTCGTCTGCGCCAGCGTCCGGCCGCTCGCGCGCTTGGATGAGAGGGGAGAGCGCGCGCGGAAAAAGCGCGTGCCATCCGGTGCAGACGCACGAATTATTTATTCTCGCGCCGCTAGGCAGCAACAAACAGATTGACTAATCGTTTGTTGTGGGTCTTAAGAGATTTATGTGTCGTGGAATACGATGGAATAAATCTTTATTAGCGACGCTGAAACATTGTTTCGGCGTAAATTACGCGTGTACTGATTGAAACCTAAAAAAAAAAATGAAGAGTCTAGTTTGCTTAAGAAACGAAGATTGTAAGCTTCGGATGGATGATGAATAGCGCAGACTACCGAATGTTTGAGGCTGTCATCTTGGATAAATGATCAGATATCACGAGGCAGGCTGAATTACGCAATAAACGAGGACAGTAAATAGATAAATCACTGTGGCTTAAAGAGCTTGTTTGTATCTGTCAGAAAGCCCGATAACTTGAAACTAATTTTTTAAAAATTAAAACCAAGAAAGGTCATTGAAAATGAATCGACGTTCACGGCATTTTAATTAAAATAGTTTATGTTATGCGTCTCTCATAACCAATACATTTCAATTACATTTTACATGCTACAATACACGCAGTGAATTAACACGTAGGCTGATAATATATAATACATTTACTGAGAATTATTACCTTTATTTCCAAAACTTTTATTTAAATATCAAATACTACATTTAACTTTATAAACTTTAACGCATAAGGAGATATGAGTGTGTGTGTGTGTATATATATATATATATTATATTATATATTTATATCTAATTTGAATCATCCAGACACAGCGTGATGACATGCTTTATTAACAAACGCAATAGATAGAAACGTTATTTAGAGGATACATGATTTACATTAAGATGACTTTATTTAATGTTACAACATTGTCTATTATGGGATGTCGGAAAAAAAAGGTAACTGAGAAACGGACGATATCTAAAATGAAGCTAAACGATTTAAAAAAAAAGCAGTCACTTCTTGGTTTGGTCAACTCCTAAGCGTTTTGTTTGGAAATATATTAAAACGCAGATACATCGCAATACAAAACAACTCTGGTGCAAAATATAACCTAAGCGTAATTGTCTAACATTGTCGAGTATTTTTTTTCCTCTACGCGCGGTGGTCTATGGCCGATGAATTTCGACGATTGGATTTTGGATTTTAATCATAACACATTGTTAACGACGTGTAAGAAGTACGTCCGATGATTTGAGTAAAATCACACTGAAACAAGCCAATAAAGCAGCCGCAGGAAAATGTTCTTATAGGCCTGCGTGTCAGATACTTTGCGCTGCTAGACTATATATATATATATATATATATATATATATATATATATATATATATATATATATATATATATATATACACACGCGTTTACTTGAAAAAACAATCTCCTTGAGAATTCTTAATACTAAGTGTAACACTTTCGAAGCTTTTCTTCTTTCTGTCAAGCTATGCTATCGCCTTTGTTGTTAGTTCGTGCGTGACTCGAATCATTAAAGATAAAGTGTGGCAGAAAATTGGCTGCTTTCAATGCTTTTTAAGCAAAGAATAAAAAAAAAAAAACACCAAAGTGCTAGGGGTCAAGAGCGCCGTAAAGAGTAAATTAAAAGCAAATCCTAACTCGGCAACCAAAAAGATTTCATCTGCGCAAAACATTTCCAGTAGCCAGAGACCACCCCGCCTCCCGATCTCTTCCTTTATGTAGAAAAGCCTTGGTGAATTCCTCTCATCCTGAACTGATACTGACATTCTGCCAAAGGGTTACAGGCATTCCCGCGCTTGCATCTTTTTTCATTTCCGTCAGATTTTGAACATCTCGCCCCCCTTTTCTGCTTTACCATCCGCCCATCTCCCCTTGGCTGTTGGCCGCGTGTGGTCTTACGCTCACTGCTCTCTTGTTTTCAGACGCCGAATGGATTGCCCACAGCGAACAGTTATGTCACAGCTCCCAGCATCCATCCTTACCACCCTCCCACCCAAGTGTCACCCTACATGGGGTACAGCGGCACCACGTCGGCCTATGTGACCGGCCCCACATGGCAGCCGCCCAGTGGCAGTGCTCTCTCTCCCCACAGCTGTGACCTCAGCAGCCCGCTGGCCTTCAAGAGCTCGGCTGCCTCGCGAGACTCCGTCCATTCGCTCGTCGCCTCGGCCCTGTGACTGTACTGGGGGGGGGGGGGGTTCGAAGAACAGAGCGGAAAGGCGGCCACGACAACGAACGAGAGAGAGAGATGGGGCAAAACACAACACCTTGGACTTTTTCGTCCCGGGTCTCTCTAGATGGACCGATGTTTGTCGCTTTGCAATATTTATAAAAAGACTTGTCGGATGAGCCACCCGCCCGCCGTTCGGCGTTGCCCC
Source organism: Puntigrus tetrazona (assembly GCF_018831695.1). Classification (NCBI taxonomy): domain Eukaryota; kingdom Metazoa; phylum Chordata; class Actinopteri; order Cypriniformes; family Cyprinidae; genus Puntigrus; species Puntigrus tetrazona. The sequence continues at coordinate 15,398,480 of NC_056715.1, read as the reverse complement.
GCATTCTCTTGCGCCGTATCACTCGCACAGGACAAAAGAGCGAGAGCGAGGACATGCAAAGGCCGTCCGGTCCGATGCGATCTGACCTGAGCGGAGGATTTATCGGTAATGAACATCAGCAACGGTGTGCAGTGCACTTGGTCTGATAGTGCCGGGCGTTCCTCGTGAAGCTGCAGTGGTGCAAACTAGCCCGACTTCAGTTTTGGTGCTTCTCTGTGAATATGTTTTTTTTTTTTTTTTTGTTTTTTTTTGTACGTTTCCGAGAACACGATTGAATAAGCAAATCTCATGTAAAACAATCGACCGGTTTGCATTTAAATGTTTTTTTTTTTCAGGGTGTTAAAAATCGCTAATGTTTAGATGTTCTGCTTTGTTTTCTTTTTTTTTTTTTTTTTAATGTTTTTGATAAAAATCACATTTTTGTCTTTTTGGATACCAGTTTCACTTCACTAATACTGTAATGCCAGAGCTCTTGGGAAAAGTTTTTACATTTATTTATTGGATTGTAAGGTACGTTGAATGAAGTGCAATTGACAAGGCGCCGGGGAGAAGAGGCATTATGTGGGACATTGACGCACATTCTGACAACAGGAGCATTCATTCATGCAACATTAATGATCAGTGAAGCTGCACACCTCCAGACATTGCACAATGAAATTGAATGTATCTTATTAAAAGAGACATGTGTAAAAACCTGTTTAATATCCATTTATTACGTTATTTTTGTTGCCTGCTTTTGTTCTGAGTAACAATTATTAATCACATTTCCTCTACATACTATTCCACTGCTACTACAATACAATAAATACTAATAATTTTACTACTAATTAAAAAAAACAGTGTATTACATTTAGCGAAAGTGTAAAACAAATTAAGTGCATTTAATTATAACAGTTGCAAAAAATAAAGTTTAATTATTTACTCATTATTACTTTATATATCCATAGAATAATCTCTCCTTTTAAATAAAAAAATCAAAGATTACAGCCTCATCCCATTAAAAAAAACAATATGCTAAACAATTGCTATTTATTTAGTAGATTAATGTCGTTAACACAAAGATTAAATTTTAGCAGTGTTCGTTTTTCTGACACTTGAATAGAATTAAATCACATCTAGAATAATATGTATATGTGTGTGCACTGTATATATTTATTATGTATATATAAAAACACACACAGTACATATTTAGAAAATATTTACATGTATATATTTATATTAACAATTTATATTATGCATTGATATATTTAACATATAAACATATTTTTCTTAAATACATACATGTGTGTATATTTGTATATACCTAATAAATATACACACACACACACACACACACACACACACACACACACACACACACACACACACACACACACACACACACACACACACACACACACATATGCACACAAAAACATATTTATTTTGGATGTGATTAATCCCAAATACTTATTGCCTTGCATATATACATATCAAAAACAAATACCATGCGTTATGAATAATAGACGCAGACGTCCTAATTTATTAGTTTTTTTTAATCGACTTAGAATTTATGCGGTTCACACAGATTTCATTTGAAGTTCTATATCCCCAACACATTTGCAAGGCCTTTTTACACAAACGGCCACACGTTCCTGACCTTTATGGTTTCATCTAAAGGCAGGGCTGATGTGAAACAACGAAGTTATGAGATAAAGGAAAAACTTATGTCCCCGCTTCCCCACTGTTTAAACACCCACTGCCTCCTTTTCCGATGGTCCAAAACGGCGTCAAAACAAAACGCATGGCTCGGAACTCCATGTAACGTTTAAAACATCACGAACACTACAAAATTAATTTCTATTCAGAAATCCCAACCTCCACGGCACAATTTCACAAACACACGCTTTCTGTCCCTAACGTTACGATATACGCAGATCCCCACGTGTTGCAGCGCAAACAGTCCCTCTGGCAGGCACTGCTGCTGATTTGACTTGGAAAACACTTTCACCCCAACCCCGTGGTCACGGACCGTTGCTTCGGGATCGAGGTGCTGTTTTGAACACACATAAACCTCCAAAAAGGCAGAGATGAAACCACCGCACAGAGGGCATTACATGTCACACTGCACCAGACAGACTCCCCAGACCCTATTCTATTCAAATCAACAGCTTTGAATGCTATTTTCCTACTCTGACGGCGTTGATACGGACGTTGGCTTTGCTGACAATACAAATGCATCGACTGGACGCACGTATCACAGTCGCTCATTTAATACGAGGTCAAAAAAAAAAAAAAAAAAAAAAAACGAAAGAAAAAAAACTCTCAAAACAAAGGCGGACGTACAAAGAACGCACCAAGACCGGCCTATTTGAGAAAAGCCATGACATTTCGCTTCATTACAACTGGGGGCTTGACGCACGTAATGCCGTACAGTCAAAAAAGCGGCGATTAATCTAATTTCCAAGTTTTTGAAATAACGCAGAAAAAGCGTATTTTTCCAAGGCGCCGCAGCACACGTACAGTCCTGACAGGAGGAAACATGACAAACACCTTAATCTTAAAGCCACCATTGAAACGGAGGAAAGTGAAAACACACTTGCTCACGCGCCCACATCTGTTTAGAATTAATTCCTATGGAAAGTCAAGTCAAATGTCACATGGTTATCTTTAGCTGACTGTGTGCAATCAGGCTGAAGACAGGAGCACGGAGCACCGTAACACTGCGCAGGGGCTGTGGGTGAACCGGGCCGAGGTGCTAGCTTGATTTTAAAGGCCGTCTGACCATAAGCAGACTGTTTTCCCTCGGGCGCTAGAACGGGGTGTCTTAAACGCTCAAAGGTAAGCGTCGGTTTTCGCTCGTTCTTCCGGTACGCTGCGTATCTGGCTGCCACGGCGAAACCTGGCGATCCGAAGAAACGGCGAGAGAGAATCGGAATTATATAAAAAAGGCTAAATGATCTGATATAATGCTTCGAACGACCTGAAAAAAAAGGTCTTTTGAGCATTTAGCGGAAAGCTATGAGCGCAGTCTGAAAATGTGTCTGGCGTCGTTAGCCTTCGGTGTCGTAACTCAGACAAGCTTTAAAGGGCCGTTGAAAGGACTGACAGCCTACAACCAATCAAGAGGTGAAGCGGAGGATGAGAGCCCGAGGTGCGGCGCAGACTGACATCTGTACAGAAGATGAGCGCAACAATCGTCTTCACTGTCTTCAAGTCAACGGAGTGACACAAAACATGACCTTTAAAGCGAAGGAGGGAAATGGAATTCAAAGGATGAAGTATCGTTTTAACTCATCTAACTAGTTATCTTTAAGCAACACAGAGGTAGGCTGTGTGAATAACGCGAAGCTCAACTAGGCCACAGCGCTTCATATTTTTATTATGACAGCATTGAGAGGCCGTCCTGATTGTTTAGATTTTATTTGCATTTTTCCGTTTTGTTATTTCAAGTTGTGCTGAGCTACGATGAATCGGCCTGCAGGCCAGGAGAGACGAGTGAGAGCGAGCGAGCGAACGAGCGTCTTGGCTCATGATGCTGCGATGACATACTGGATATCAGCATGAAAAAAGAGAGAGAGAGAGAGAAAACATGAGATGAAACATCACTGGTGATTGTCACTACAGAGATTTCTTCCCCACTGTAATCTGCTATTACTAATAACAAGGCATTATAAGTAACAAACCAGTAAATTACAGTCAATTAACTTAAGCCTCGGAATTCTGAGGATGTAAACAATAGCAAGCCAAGGGTTATGGAAAACTAGATGAAATATGAAAAATGAAATATCAGCAAATTATTAAAATCGCGCTGCCAAGGACTAAGATCAATAAACACTAAATGCTACGAAAAATTCTAATGTTTAAAGCAAAAACAACGACGACATGCAAGCGGCTCAAAAACTCAATAAAATATTTATTTTCATCCAGAAATGAGCTGGAAAGCTTATGGAAATTCACTGGTCAAAAGGTTGAAATTTTGTTTAGAGTTTTATTTAAAGGCACCGACAACCAATTTCACAGATTTCTTGTAGTTCAGAAGCATTTATTAGCAAAAAACTGCTGTCACGTAAATACTCCAAACCACTTTGGAACACAAGTTGTTATAATAGCGGTTTTATAATTATTGTATATCAAAAATGACTTTAAAATGCCCATAATTGAATTAGTGCTAATGTCTAAATTTGCCGATATGATTTCGCTTAGCGTTTTTTCAAGCGCTAAGCATGTCAAGGGTGCTTAGAATCTGAAACACCGTTGACACGACTATTGAGAAGTGGGACCTTGAGAGCTTTGAATAGCATGAAAAAATTACATACAGTATGACGGATTTACAACCACATCTAATAAACCCAAAGTCCTAAGGAAGCCATCCAGAAGACAGCAGACGCATCCCTCAGGCTTGCTGTATTTCAGTCTTGCTCAGTCAAAAAATTCTTAAGTTAGGTTAAAAATGAGGTGCTGCTTCTGTTTGGTATTTTCAGTGAGGGTGTGTGGAGCTGTTGTGGTTACTATTAGATATGCAGGTATGTAGACAGGTAACTCTCAGACGTCTCAGTGGTGTGTTCTGTTATATATAAACGAAACTTGGAATGTCAAAATCCAGGGATTGACTGCGCTGTTGCTAAGCGTTTGTGGTGGAGAGTCTACATGTCACATGTCAGGAGCTGTGATTCTGAGTGTGGTTGGTGTTGAGGAACAATCATGGCATTGTGTTTGATCGACCTGGGGAGGGATGGAGCACAGACTGATGGTGATGTGCAGATGGTCACCAGTTCTTCTGCAGCCAGCCAGATACGTATTCATAAACCAACAGCATCACCGCGCCGCCTATTTTCAGAAAGTAAACAACAGTTCAATGGAACGGATCACTGTGAGATGTTAAAGGGATGGAGCACCTAAAAATCTGAATTCTGTCAACGTGTATTCATCCTTGTTCCAAAACTTATTCTGCAGAACACAAAAGAAAGTTTTCGGAAAAAAAGAACCCAAACAGTTATTGTCTTTTAGTGTATGGACAAAAAAAAATACTGGGACATTTCTTAAAATAACTTCTTTTTTGATCCTCAGAAGAAAAGAAAGTGAGTAACTGATGACAGAATTAAAATTTTTAGGTGAACTATCCCTTTAACGTAGGAAAACTATGTGCATCATTTATGTTACCTGGTCCAAGTCTCATTATCTTGGGAATCAGTCCTTTGTATAAGGCAAGATATCTGCAGAAAGGAAACACACACACACACACACACACACACCAGTTACATTTATTATAAATAAATTATTTGAACTCCTTCTACAGAATACAAAAAGAGACATTTGGAAAATGTTTAATGCATTACTCTATTAAAAAAAGGAGTAGAACAAAAGCAGTCTATTTTACTTGTGCACTATATTCAAAGCCATTCGATTTGTATGAGTAAAGGACTAAAATGCAAATTGCTATTCAAATGTCAACAACACCAAACGCAATTGGTTCTCTCAAGACATGTTTTAATAGGCTTAAATTTAGGCTTTTATTCACACCAACAAAAACACATACATGCAGTCAATCTAATCCAATACAGCAAAAGAAAGGTCAACCGACCGTACTCGCTTAGGGCATGAACGCACTTCACTGGTCTGGTTGTGGAAGCTCAAACAAGTTCTCATGCCTCAAGTAAGTTCGACTGATTGAAGTTTCCAAGTTTTGGTGAAACTGACTTTCAATAGAAGGACAGAAATCTCAGGTTTCAGTAAAAATTTCTGCTTTGAAGATGACTGGTTTGGAACGGTGTAAGGGTGGGTCTTTTCTTCTAGAATGATATGAGGGTGAATAAATGACATCCCTTTAAAATTTGATGGCTTTCTCACACAAATCTATCTTGTGGCTTCAGAAGATTTGGAATGCATAGCAGTCATATTGATTCCTTTATGATGCATTTACGTCATATTTGGAGCTTGAAAGTTTACTTCTTTGTATGTAAAAGAGCAGCACAAACATGCTTTGAACTTCTTTTGTGTTTAACTAAAGACATTATTTCAGAAACCAAGTGAAAAAAGGGTGAATAAATAACAACTATTTTGTGACTGATCTGTCCCTTTAAAGTAATTCATCTCTCTCTCTCAGGCTCGGTCTGTCTGTGATGCTGGAACAGGTATAGGGCACTAATAACTGGTCTAGTTGCGTACCTGCCCTAATGCGTTCAAGCTGATTTCTGGCAGTGGGCCTGGCGGTCTCCCTGTCCTCTGCCTGTGCTGGTGTTAATAAGGCTTGAGCCACTTCCTCTCTGCCCCGCTGTCTGATTAGACTGACCCGCTGAGCGCCGCGCGCCTCGTTAGGACCCGCTTAACGACGTCTCCCATAGGGACCACTAATTAGCCAGGACTGTGTCGTGTTAGAGGGCTGGACAGGATGGGGTACCCTCTCAGCACCCCTAAAACTAAAACAGCTTCAGTGTCTCTCTCTTTAACTCACTCACACACACACACACACACACACACACACACACACACACTGCCTTGCCCAAGATCAGGCCTCAATTCTTTGCCTCTAATAACAAACGAGCTTGCCTTTCCCTTTGTACAGAGTGAACGGGGCCAATCAAGGCCCTGAAGGGCCATAAAACTACTGATTCTCTCTCACAGCTTCCCATGAGGCCTGTCAATTCAGACGGAGAGAGAGAGAGGCAGAAAGACACTACGGGCACTATTAGAGTCTCCATTAAGAAACAACAGCCCACGTCAGAATCGGCACACAATGTACACAAGTTACATTAAAATACCAGCTGATCTCTCACTGGTTGTATTAGGCCTTCCTTTAAATGGCAGTTTTAAGCATAAGATATTCCGTATTTGTCGTAATATGCTAAAAAATATCTATTATAAAACAATGTCAGTACTTTTCACACCGTAATAAGCAGTGAAGTTAAAGTATTTTTTAAGAAATAACAAAACATCATGCCAAAAAATTTAATAATTGTAGCCCCTCATATTGTTTACTTTATGAAAAGAATTTTTTTTTATATATAAATTAGATAAACATGTGTATTTAAGTAATTGTGTATGAATTGCATTTAATTTGTTTTTGTTTTCTTTATTAATAGACTTCATTGTAGACCCATCATTTTTACTTTATGGTTCAAAAACATGAAAATAAGTAGGCAATTAAATAACTAAGTTTTCTATTTAAAATTAAAAACATGCTTATCTCAGATGATGTGTATTTAAGCAATTGTGTGCAAATTCATTTTTCGTTAAAATGTTAAAAGATAATAATAATAATAATAATAATAATAATAATAATAAATAATAAATAATAATAATAATAATAACCAGTCTTATTTCATTCACCCATATTAGGACATGATATGCATATGGTAAAACAATCATCCAGTTAATTGATAGAGATCCATTAAATATCCACTAAAATGTTAGGTTTATGTAATTCAAATAGATCTAGACAAAGGAAGTGACACTCATTTTTATAAATTCTAGTATATACACGTAGCTCAGAACAAAAGGACAACATAAAGAGGGCGCTTAAATATGCTGGTTGTCAAAACTTGCCCTCTTGTCCCCTGTGGGCACAGGATAAACATAAAATGTTGTATAATTTTTCTTGTAGGTGAACCTCGTGGCAGTTCTGGTTGGTTTATAATGCCTCTTGTCGGGAGTAATTTTAACACCTGTAGTTGTCGGGTGATGGCCTTACCCCTCCTCACGGTACACAAGAGCCATGGTCTGAAAGCAGCTACGGTACTTGATCTCCCTTGGAACGGGCTGAGGACCCTGGATACGGCTTTTAGCCACATCAAAAGGAATGTTTACGCAGGACGAGACCGTTCCTGACACCAAACCGATAGCAAACTTCCTCATGAATTCCAGTCGAGGGTCCTGGTATACATACAGAGAAAAAGCTTTATTATAGCAAGGCAACTACTTGCTTGTTTATAAAGTGATTAATGATGATCAACGCACATTTTTTGTATTTGAAAGGTACAAGCAAATCTTTACTTTATGTTTGCTGAAGATGTTGAAAGAATATTCTGTAATTAAGTTAATTTTATTTTAAATGTGTAAAAAAGTGTTTTGCAAAGTAAAGTTAAAGAAATATTTCAAAACAAAACATTCTGACCTGTCCCTTATTAAAAAGTGTTTTTAAAAATTATATATATATATATTATTTATGTCTTGTCACTACATAATTTAAACAATGTGTTAACTTCACAAATCGGCTTCATTTACTTTCATTGTAAGTGCCTCATCGTGCCTTCTTTTATTAAAAGAAAAAGAAAATGTTTAAATAAATTGCTAAAATAAGCGCTGTAGATTACGCTTAACTGGACTATTCAGTTAAATGAGAAAACAATAGCTGTTTGATGACAGTTTTATAGTCAGAGCCATATTATTCAAAATTCTGAGATAACACTAGTTAATATGAAAATGCAAAGTAACGCATATAAAGACAATGTCAGCAGATAAAGGAGCTAATAAGGAGGAGAGATAGGAAAATGCGGATGAAAAATGTGAGTGAATGATCGAGCAGTGGAGGACTAAAAGCAGTGAAAGAAAGGGGGCATGAGTCAAGGATGTAATGGCAAAGCTGGAATAAAAGCTCAGATCATTTTATGGTAGCGGGGCACAGATTAGAGTTTCATGAGAAGAGCGAAGCTTTACTATTGGCTGAATTGGGTCACGTGACCAAGGGCAAACTTTGGGAGAGGATTTATAAACAGAGTTCATGCAGGCAGACTGGGAGGCATATGGGGACAATTTGGGTAATTGGGCTGCGACTCGACACTGGTGTATTACTGTACAAAAAGAAGCCTGAACCAGTGCAGCTCTGACATCTAATTGGCCAGGAGATTTTTTACAAATGACAGCAGCCCAGCAGCGACACGCAACATCGACAGCTAAACCTGAACATCACACTGTAGAGGAGGAGCGTCGATGTTTAACAACAGCGCTCCGCCTTATGTATAGTTTCCACACGAAATGCTCCCGTCAACGCCATTACAGTTGCAGCACACTTTATCGGTGTTCTCAGAAAAGAGTCGCTGGCTTCACAGCGAACGCTCTTCAAATCTCGAAGGTACCCTTAGAGAAGGATCACTGATTTTGATCCTAATCCCAAGTGAATGACTGGTTTCTCTGAAAATAAGGAAGTCGATGCTCCACTTTAAAAGCCAAGACATTTTTTTTTCCTATAGATAGTCAAATCAGGGATGGTGAGTTGTGCCCTTTTGCATGATTGAGGGCTGGTGGTTTCTGGCTTCTCAGCCAATGACGATCTTAGCACCAGATGAAGGGGGAATACTAATCTTCAGTAGGACTTCAACTGTAACCCCCCCAACAAATACCTCAGTCTGCTTCCAATTAGTTCATTTGAGTAAATCTAATGCTTCAGTTTATACATGTGGAGCAGGCGTATGGTAACGTTTCCATTAAACAAAATTAACTTTTGTTTGGGAGTTGAGCCCTGCCGGATGTGTAATCTGAACCTTTGAGGATGTGATGGAGAGCAAACAGGGAAGGTATTAGTGAGGTTTATCTTAGCAGCTTCTCTCCTCCTCCTCCCTCTCGTTCTCTTTCTCTCTCTCTCTCTCTCTGCTGATGTGCATGACTGAACCCCTCCTTTAATTTGCTAGGCGACAGTCATCAGCCCGCAAATACGTATTTAAAAAAACCTCTGGCTTTTGTATTAATTTTGCACTTGCATCTCAAATTTAAAACGTTCTGAGATGAATAACACCATACAATCGCTGTAGTTTTCGACCTAGTGTGACGGAAATGCACGTGAAAGATAAATTTGGACCTTAATGTATCATTCCTAACTATAGGAAAAATGCTTGTGAAATAAAGGAAAATGTTATTATACATTAAACATACAATTCGTAAAAAAAAAAAAAAAAAAAAAAAAAAATATATATATATATATATATATTTTATATTTCTGTTTCGACAATGCAGATCATATCATCCCATGGTAAAATTTACATTTTTAAGAGGTGACCCTTAATGAAAGAAAATCATGAAATTTAAAGATACAAGTAGTTTAAACTGAGTACAACAGGAGGGTTAATTCAGCCAAGAAGTCATGCTGTGATGTATTGATCTATTGGTCACATGCCTTTTGAACTTTGGAAAAATTTCACATAAGATTGCTTTGTCATTGCTTTTTTGGACCCCATTGACATTTAGTCTATAAACAAAAACCATCAAAATATTCTTCAAATGATCTTCTGAAATACATAGAACACAGAATGCCGTGTAGGTTTGGAACGACATGAGAGAGAGTAATTGGATGAACTTTAATTTTTGGCTGAACTATCCCGAAATATAACACTTTTTTTTTTTTTTTTTTTACCTGACTGGCAGGTATGGCATCTTTAACGTTGAAGTAGAAACCAAAGTAGATCATGTTGAAAACTCCATGCCGTCCTAGTGTGGAGGTCAGGCCCTTATTAAGCCCACGTAGACCGAAGCCGTCTTTGTTTATAATCGTTCTGGCCTGTGCAAATGTAGACGGTTGCTGCATGGAGAAAAACAGAGAGCAACGACATTAGGGCCCTCAAAACGAATGACTAAGACGTTTGTGACAAGACAAAGGCAAAAACAATACCAAGACGACAATTAACAGCTGTAGTCTCTTACCACTTTGAATGAATCCCTGTTGGCCTGTAGGCTCACTTTCACTACTTCAAATGGATTTACAACCAGAGCCTCGGTTAACCCTGACCCCAGGCCAGCCACAGAGAGAGCCTAGCATATTGAAGCAGGCAGAATTACATTACGAGAGAACATGACGCCACATGACGAACGAGAAAGACACAGAGACTATAAAGAAAGTCGCTTTGTGTTTAATTCAGAACAGACTGTATTTTTTAGATGACCAGTCAACACTTAAGGTATGTCACACAAATCCCATAACTCAAGGGAACAATGCTACTGTGACACTAAGACTTTTAGAAACGTGTTTGTCCAGACGCAGAGCTCGACTTTAACCCACAAATGAATGAATGAAACTGCCACCGTCAATCATTCGCAGGGGTTAGAAAGGAAACGCAGACAGGAATCAAAGATGAATGAACTGGCTCAGACAAAATGACTGAGACAAAGATGAATTACTTCATATGTTGAAATAACAACTCAACTCAACTGTACGACAGAGAAAAATCTTTCATATTTTCATATTAGCTAAACAGAGAAGCACTGATCCTATAGTTCACCAAATTAACAGCAGCGTTATGTTAGCATATCTTTTTTACTCTTTTTTTTTTTTAGGCACGCATTTTGTAAAATGCTTAGACGCTTTTCAGTTTAAATATGTAGCAAACTTTTTCAGAGGTTGAATTTTTTTGGTAAAGCCTCTTATGTTTACCACGGTTGTTTTATTTTAAAAAATTATACAAATAAAAAACAACAACAACAACAAAACATTAATATGTGACCATGGATCACAAAAGCAGTCATTGACAAAGTAAATATAATGTTCATGAAGATATGATGTAAATTGCCTGGCATAAATATATTAAAACCTCATTTTTGATTAGTAATATGCATTGCTAAGAACTTCATTAGGACAACTGGTGTTTTTCTTAATATTTAGATTTTTTTGCACCCTCAGATTCCACTTTTTCCAAATAGTTGTGTCTCGGCCAAATATTGTCCTATCATAACAAACAAAGATTATTTGTTCAGCTTTCATATGACATAGAAACCTTAATACATTTTAAAATGTGATTTATTCCTGTGATGATAATCGTATTATAAATACAAAGCATTATTATTATAAAAACATTTACTGGAAACCTAAAATATATATGCATGTATATAAAAATAAATACGATATATGATTATTATATAATTACATCATTATTATGTATATATTATGCATATAATACTATATTCTATATGTATGTAACGCATCTTTATCTTGCAATCAACGATAAAAAAAGACATTAATCCACAAACATTTCCGTCAGCCATTCCGAGGAATGCCCCGTTAAACAGACTAATAAAATATGTGTTAAGGTTTTATTCTTATGATTAGTGGCTCTCCATTCAGCACTTGACCCGTGTGTCTGCAGGCTTCAGGCCTACTTGAAGAGCGACAAAGGAGATCTTTGAGTGTGTTTGCATAAGGTGAGCTGGGGATAGTCCACACCCACACCCTCGATTAATACGAAATTGCGTGTGTGATGATTACACTCGCACATTTTGCCTTTTTGTGTGCGTGTGTATGCGTAGCCGTGTATACAAGCTTGTGCACACACTGCAAGACAGTGTGAGAGCTTCATTAGTCATTTTCTGTCTGAAAACCGGACATCTCCTTGACCGTGTTTGCAAAGCCAGCCATCCGCTCTTTCATTTTTTTTTTCATTTGTCATATCGCTGCATGTCTTCATCAATCATTCGGAGAGGTTTTGAGCCGAGGGGGCGGAGCCACAGCTCAATGGCTCTCCTGAATTCACTTACTGCCTTGCAGACGATCTCGCTCGCACACTCGGTGCGTCAATCTTTCCAGCGCCCGTGGGCCCTGTGTGGATTGACGTCTCTAGCTCGAGTGGGCGGAGACAGGTGTGATTGATCAGGCAGGTGAATGTTTCGCCTCTTCTCGTCTGTTTCGACGAAGTCGTGGATGTGAGAGTCGCTGCCGGGCTCAGCCGTCAAGCCTGCTGCCACACTGATAGGCTGCTGTCAAAGTAATGGGCTATCTTTCACAAGCCTCGCTGAGCAGCAGTCATCTCGATTACACTTGGCTCTCGCTGCCAGCACGCCATGTAATGAGGAGAGTGCTTCGCTTGACTGTGAATGTGATTGTGTGTGTATAGTATCGGTGACCGTGTGTGTGCGCGAGCATATATCGGATGACTTACCAGGCCGGGTGATAAAGGAGTAAAGCTCAACAGCTTCTTGTACTGCTCAAAGGTAAAAAACTGCAAAGGGGATCAGAAAAATCTGTCAGGAAGTGTTTTCAGACGCAACATGCATTCACATACATGCACGCAGACAAGATGAATGCTCACACCCTAAGCAAACACAGCTCAACTGTAGTGAATGAGAACACTCAAGCTGTCAACATGACTCTGGGCAAATACAAAAACACACAGGCGACTAGTAGGACGACGTATAATTCTTTATATCAGTAAAGATTTGCTCAGCTTGACAGATATTAGATAATAAAACATCCAGTAAGACTGATGGAGGCCTGTTAGGTAGGTTTAAATAAACAGATTTGGAGCATCGTGGATTCATGGATCAATGTTAAATGAATAGAAAAGTCTGTCATCGTTTACTCAGACTCATGTCGTTACAAATCCGTGTGATTTATTCTGAGCTAAACAAAAGGAATTCTTAAAAATATCTTAGCTAATCTTTTCATATAAAGCGAGTGAGGCATCAAGCTTCAAAATACTTCATGATGCACCATAACCAAAAGCGTGCCGTAAAACTGTCTAAGTTACACAATCATTTAGTGTGATGAACAGAGCAGAAGTTAACATAAGGGAACATATTACTACTAAGGCTAAAAATGTTACAAAAATATTCCTTTAAGGGTAATGCCCCAGTGATAAGTTGTTTTGATTTTTTTTTTCTGTCAGTATTGGCAAGTTTAGAATAAAAACAGCGTAGCAATATTGCCTGATTTCTGAACAAATTAGTTAATTATTTTGAGTTTTTGAGTTAATTATTTTTTGCCCTGAACAGGTTAATCAAGTTTATTTTGCATTATTCTGTAAATAATAATGATCCCGTCAATAATCCAGTAGCAGCCATAACTCTTTCATTTCTGTCAATAATAGCTTGAATTTTGGTCTGTTTGGCACAAAACTATAGTGCATTTTTAAAAATATATTCTACATGAAGAGCGTTTAACATCCATATAGCCTTTTGCTAACACTTAAAGCCTTTATATAATGCATTAATTAATTATGCTTTGTAATGTACCATATAAAGCATTGTACAGTCTCATGGATATCTGTAACCACCATTAATAAATTATACACTAATTAATTGTTATAATTATTGTTATTAATTGTTATAATTATTTACTACAATATATCATGTATCACAGCACACATTATAAATAATTATAATAGCCCACTGGAAACAATTTCTATAGATATTTCTGAAAGATTCCCTGGAGAACCAAAAGATGGTTGCTCTGTAGCATCACTGTGAAAATGACCTTTAGAAACGTTTCTTTTTAAGAGTGCATGGCCTTTAAGTAAAGTATGGAGTCATTTTATGATGCTTTTGTGTTCTTTTGAAACTTAGAAACTCCAGGCCCCATTCACTGGAAGAAAGTATATTATTCATTGTTTTTGAGTTGAATAACATGAGAATGATTATATGTTGACAGAGTTTTCAGGTGAACAAATTCTTTATGTTAAAGCATGTCAAGTCTACCGATCCAGAGCTTTCCAATAATGGACTGAAACCCCTTCCAGATGTTTTTCAGATTGGAAAAGTGAGACATTAATGTGCTCGCTCTCCTTTCAGACACCCATTTGGAGTTGCCCATAACCGAGGGCCTAAAGCCACAGCAAGTGCTCATCTTAACTCAAGAGTGTATATATGTACTGTTTATACGTGATACTAAAGTGAGGCCGGTAGCAATCTTTGGCCATGTAGGTCAATATTGGGAGTTCTCAACAGCAAACACATGTGGCATGACGACAAACATAGAGAGGGGATGAGTGTTTTTGATCCTCCTGGCTAGAGCCGGTATGTTGAGGACATACGTATGTGGTCTGTGTGTATGTTTACACTCGAAGGCCAGGTTGCAAAGATCAGAGTGTGTATGGTTTAAGTGATGAGCTCAAACTCAGAATCGAATGTGGTTCCCGTTACCTTCACTGCTCTCTTTGGGGTCTCGGCCAAATTGGGGGGAAGGATACCCTTGTAGAAGCCATACACTCTGTTTAGGAAAAGACATCACTCATAAACAACGTTTAAATGTCTATTTGACCAATAATGTGGGCATTAATGAAACTAAAGTTTAGTTTATCATCTCATAGAAAATTTGATTTAATACACAATAATAGCTGAACATAGTAAGCATGAAGCTAGGCCTTATGGGCAATTTGCACCAATATGTACTGTAGCTATAAATGTTTTCTTAACACTTCATTTTAGCATCTTTGCAAAAGTTTGTTTGGTTTCCCAAGAAAACCAAACTATAATCTGATTACATTTTCTCAATTCTTACAAATAATATTGTGTCAGCTTAACACGTTACTGAAGCAAGCAAATAAACATTCTTAAACATACAAAAATAAACAATGGTTAAAAAAAAAGGATTAAGTACCAACTTTTACTATCACTGTTGGCAAAAAGCTGATGCAATGGGAAAATACTAAGGTGGTGCATCAGTCATTCAATGAACGAATGAATGAATGAATGAATGAATCAATCAGAAATTAGAAATTTAGAAATTTTCTCTCAAAATCTGGATGTACAACATTTAAATCTCAATTTAAATTTAAATGAGCAAAACCATTAAAGGTAATTAGCTATCTTGCTTTTATGTATTGATTAGTTTGTTTCTATTAGAGAATTTCTGTCCCAATACTGATAGATAGTTATCCAGAATCTGTCGATGCCGATACTGAGTTTGATTTTCTTAAAGAAAAAAACTCTCTCCTAACCAATAATAAGCTGTAAACAATATTACATTAGTATAATATTAAAGATTAAAATTAAAAAATTAGAGCTATTATTTTCAACTGCTATTTATTTGCAGATATCATAACTAACAATCTAAAATAAAAAATAATATACTCTTGCACATAAATACTTGTCCTCATGCCAGATTTATTCAAACATATATAATTCAAAATAAGCGTGCTCTGCTTTAGTGTTTGCTAACTAATGAACTGTGAACACTGGATAACTTTCCTGAGATAAAGGTAAAAGTCAGTGCAATATTGTTCAAAAGCTGCTTTATTGTCATCTTTGTTTCTTATCAGAAGTAAGAAAGTACAAAACTCATTGTGATTACTGGATAAGAGGCATGTTACAAATAATGTTTGGTGTAGAGAAAAACTATGGATCTGGCAACCCTGATTGAACTATGGGTGGGTCATAGGGTCAAAAGCTTAAAGGCGCTATTTTTAAACTGTTAATGCATGATTGTCACATTAATTTGACAGTGCCAAGTTCAACACAATAATTTTTTTCAGGCACGGTTTAAATTTATCATCAGCTGATTATGAAAAATCATA
Source organism: Puntigrus tetrazona (assembly GCF_018831695.1). NCBI lineage: Eukaryota > Metazoa > Chordata > Actinopteri > Cypriniformes > Cyprinidae > Puntigrus > Puntigrus tetrazona. The sequence continues at coordinate 15,382,293 of NC_056715.1, read as the reverse complement.
AAAAAAACTATATATATATTAATTAGAGATGCACTGATTTATCAGCCAATAATTGGTATACTTATTGGTGAAATATTTCGAAGTGGCTTAAGTAATCGAACAAATGTCTAATACACAAAAGACATGACTAATATTTGCAACTATTTCACATCTTCACTCATGATGATACACCGAAACTTCTTCTTCGCTGTGTGAATACTGTGGAAATCCACCCCCATAACCATGCATTGAGCTCAACTTCGGCTGTAATGCATTACTGTTTCCAGGGTACTGTTTCCAAACCAGAACAGGTTAAACTGGTCTAAACACACAAACAAGCACATATAAATGAAAAACAAGCCCACAACCAAAGGAACAACATTTTTAGGTTTTCAGTGTCTAAAAAGATTAAGACGGACAAATCATCTCTTGGCATTAGTGTCAAAACGTGTGACATTCTTTGGCTACTGCTATATAATTATTAATAATGACTTCTCAAGAACTGTCACAGTGTTGCTTTAAGCTTTAAGGATATAAATATTAAATAATAGAGTTAGAAGTGCAAATAGACATAGACAGTAACCCCTGACAGGTATCTGTAGGATAAGCAAATGAACACAAACAGTCTTTGTCTTCCAACGGCATTATCACTAATATCTTTTCTCATTTGAATATACTTAGAAAGCTGAAATGTTTGAATTAATCTTCATATCGCCATAAACGCATATCAAGGCTACTTGCATAACTGCCGCGATACGGGTTTAACGTTGTAACGGCACAAATTGTATCTCAAACACTAAACAATCCAAACGTGTCGGCCTGACATGCTGTATCTCAACAGAAACGTTTTTTATTTTTGATGACATTCCAGTATTTTCTTTGATTTTAAATATCATACGGGGACGTCTTGGACATTCACAGCCTGCTTAAGCAAAAATAAGTGTCCGCATTTAGAGATTCCAGTCTGATCAATGCTTCAGCACGTTCTTACCACCCTTAAACGCAGACATGTGCACTTTGAGAAGCAGACATTGTTTGGAGAGCGCATGTACTTTTTCTGAAGCTGAAACCTGACTCTGTTATGCTTTCTGTCAATCTGAAAGTCAGGACAAGCCTGAGCAAGGGAAACACCTGAGCTTTTCTTCTCGCTCCTCATTCTCTCATACAAAAACTCAGCAGTATGGTAAAGAGCTAACATTTACCTACAATTGTGTGTGTAGTCTCTGTATTGTAGTAATATGTCAAAAAGAAAAGGTCTGACATTGGATGCATTGTGGTGTGATACAATTGGTTAGTAGAGATGACAATAAATATTGATTGAAATCATCAGGTTATTTGGCCTATTTTTTAAAGCTCTATTGGCTCAAGACTTGCAATCAAAGAAATCAAAAGCTGATTTTATTCTTTGAAGTTCACGTAAAGTGCATTTTAAGAAATAAAGTTAAGAATGAGGATCATACCGTTTTGCTTAAAATTGTAGAAATAAAGATGCAGTAAATATCAACAAATTGATTCATGCCTCTAAAACATTCTATGAAATATCTCAAAGGTATACAAAAGAACTGCTAATTATTGTTAATTATATCCATATACATTTTTAATAAAATGCATAAACCAATTACTATAATTGTGATCAGACACTGCTAATTTATCAGTTAACATTAATCTACACTACTTCGTAAAAAATTTGGGGTAGGTACGATTTTTTTGTTCTTGCTGTTTACTTGTTTGAGAGAAATTAATACTTTTTTTGTAAGGATGCATTAAAATAATCAAATGTAATAGTACGGACATTTACAAAGCGAAAAAAGATTATATATTTTAAATAAAATAGCACATAAATAGCAATACATAGTACTCTAAATACATATTAAAAGTTATTTTATTATTTAATTATTTAATTATTATAATTTATTGTTTAATTATTTAATTGGAATAACTGCTCTATAGCTTCAATAAATCTGATAATAATAAGGAAAAAACTGCCATTACAAAAAACACAAGACAATTGAATTGTTTTTAAATGCAAGAACATCAGAGATCTTAGCGAGGAAGGCTCTTGCAAGTTCCACACAAAAAGCGTCATTATTAGGAAAGTAAATGACAGGATTTTCAGCTGAACTATTCCTTCAACACGAACAGCCTTACTGATAACCACAGCTTCAGATCAGGTAACATCCACGTATGCGTATAAGAGAGATGACACATCCTGAGAGGGGTCGGGTGAGAATGAAACAGATTTCTTCATATCAGTTCTAGCACGTATTGATATTGAACACACGAGTGTGGACAGGGTGGACAGAGTAGCGTGACAGTTGCATGTGAACTTCTGTCGTTGTATTGTGAAAACATGCCTGAGCAGTCAACAGAGATGTCCTCGGCTGATTTAGTTGGGGTGTAAATATTATCGTTTCTGCGAACAGAGATGAGGCGATTAGCAAGCGAAGTTGCCCACGCCGTGACCGCCACTCCAAAGCCTCTGACCCACGGCTAATTACTACCACACATCCCGTGGGATGACAAACCATCTCGATTTCACCAGCATCGCGATGTGTCAGATGTCACAAGCCTCGCTTGTCAGGTGAAACGGCAACAGAGAGTCATTGTGCCGAACGAAAGTGTCTGGCAGAGTGGGCCCGACATGCAGGGCTTTTGTCTGGCGAAACGGAAGCCCCCCTCCCGATGTGGCCCATGCAAACGCCGGCCGCGTGTTTCCCGGGTGTGGTCAGTCTAAGAAACATCAGGTGGTGAGATAAAGCTCCAATTTGTTACACACGCACTTAGGACCCCATTTGACTACGCCTGGTTTGACTATGCCTGAATGCCAATTTGACTCTAAATGTAAGCACGCAGTTGGCCCTCATAAGCAAATGCTCACACATTTAGGTACGTGTGGGGCCAGCTGCTGGAGTTTGTATAGGTGTGATTTGTCTTTGATTTGCATCAAACCCCATTTCTCCCATTCAACTCATAGCCACATCCTTCGACATAACAAAAGCAGAGGAAGGAAATGATACATTAACCAAATTGGATAATGAGGCAAAATGTTTGATCCCTGTTATGGGGCCGGCCGTCAAAGAATCACAGTGAAACGTATATGGAGTATTTACATTTGGGTCTTTGTCTGCTGGAAGTAAGCGTACAGTTGTGATCTTGCGCGGTGGACCGGGTGACTTTGAGCACTTCCTGTTCTATCCCTTGTCAACAAGCTGAATGCTTGATCTGCAAATATTATCATTTGCCTCTCGAAGCTTTAACCTTGACATTGGTTCGGGGCGGCACAACGGCTCCGGGCTCATAAATCAAGGAGTGGGGAGATGAGAAGCAGGGACGTTTCTTGAGATTTGGCTTGAAATCAAACATGACAGGCAGAGTAAAACAACACCAGGTCATCAGCTAATTGCCTCCAGTGATTAATGCAGAAAAGCAGCGCAGAAACCCATCTGATCATTTGAATTTCAGCTAGGATAAATAAAATAGAAAGTTTATTTATATAATCATTTATGATAACACTTTACTTTAAGGAACATTTATCACTATTAACTAGTTGTTTTTTAGCTCTTTATTAGTGCTAATAAATCACATATCAATAAAGTGATTCTGCATGAATCATCATACATCAGATCACTACCCCATAACTAAATTTTCTAGCTATTAATAAGCAGCAAATAAAGAGTTTGTTGAGGGAAAACTCTTAGTTAATAGTGAATGTGTGTTCCCTATTCTAAAACTCATATATATATATATATTTGTAATGTTTATAAAACGGTCAAATATGTAAGGTTTTCTATCCCGTCTGTGTGTTTTGATACACAAATGAATTAATAAAAAGCATTAAAAATGGACATCAAATTTGACATAAATCTCACGTTTACTGTAGGTTTTATCCAATGGATGTCACTAATTTCAGGACATGCAACTTAAAACTGTAAAAGATAAATAAGGTATTAATTACATACACATATATATATTTACTATAGGAACAAATTAGAATGTAAAGCAATATAAGCCTTCCTTTTTTGTGTTTACAGGAAACATGTTAATACAACATTACTGTTTGGAAATCAGTCGTCTAAACAGTCAGAAACGTCAAAGAATCCTCTGCAAAATTATTTAACTAATGCATTTCAAGCACAACATAACTTATACTATTTTTTAAAAAATTCAGTAATCATGCACATTTTTTAATCTCCAATAAATGATTGCATGCTTCGAAATTATGTCCATAACTCACTCGTATTGTCTATTCTTCAAAGATTTCTAAAAAAAAATTATCTTAGTTTTAAATAACTGTTTTCAATTAAAAGAACGATTCTTTACCGCTAAATCAGCATATTAAAAAAACTTCTGAAGGATCATGTGACACTGAAGACTGGAGTAATCGCTGCTGAATATTCAGCTTTGCCAACACAGGAATAAATTAAAACACTTTGATGACTTTTCCCTCAAAAAATTCCTAATTTGGTATTATTTGGACCTAAATTTTGAATGTATTTCGAAGCCTTAGCAACCTATCTGCGGCTTAAAGTAGCAACAAAAAGTTCTATAAATCACAGGCTAAGACACATGCTGTTAAATAATTATGCACAATCAAGCTATTTATATATGTGATCTAAAACTATTAGTGCTTTCTTTCTATGATGATTCACACATGCTACATCATGACGCAAGTGAGTGTTCATAACATTTCAAACAGACTCTGAGCCAAATTCACAGATGGATCTCCAGCTCTGAACTAATTGGTGTGTGGAAGCCGACGGGCTCGGGTTTCTACAGCACAGAGGGGAGGACCGAAGCAAAATATGGACCGAGAGCAAAAGTGCAATGCTGGCCCATACAGCAAGAGCATGTTTATTTTCAATAATAATTTCACAACAGTAACTCACACCACCATTTGTGGAAATTAAAACTAAGTGGTTCAGCCTGGGGCTGATCATGCTACCAGCTACTGTGTGGTGATTCCAGCCACAGCACAAACAGTCGGAGGGTGATAATTGGTTTAGAAGAAAGAAGAGGCGTAATCTGCAGGGGGGGGTGGCCTACGGGATGCAGCCGATGACAGCTCCGTGGAGAGGGAAAGCACGATGGATCTCTGCCTCAGCGTCACCTGGGGCCACACGCGTGCATATATTCTCACACCTTGCCGCGGATCGGCTTTAGATCCACTGTAAAGCTGTCATCTTGCCATAAACAGAGCTTTCTGTCAAGTCTGCACACTGTCTGGGATCCGACACGTGCCTCATGTTGTGTGGCGGAGTGAGGTGAGGAAAAAACGAAAGCAGAGCAAATCATTTGGGGAGGGAAAATAAAAAAAGGAGGAGGGAGACAGAAACGGATAAATCTCTGCCTCGAGCACACTACGTCATATGTGTGATTTCCTATGAGCAGAGGCAGTTAACATGACACACGTTGAGCATGTTATTGCCAGTGCTTAATATAAACCTGTGACTTCACTTGCTTGTTTGAGATTGACACACCGCATTCTCCAGAGCAGGTGGGCTTAAGGTTTGTGATTTTTGTACACTAGGTTTACTACTTTTCCAGAGCTCAAATCATTCCCTGTCACCACGTGTAGTGTTGTTACCCTGTATACAGCAGACATTTGTGCCTAGTTTACACTGAACACATGAAAACAGCAGATGGGAAGTACTGAAGTACTGGGTCATTTCACACTTCCTAACAAAAAAGTAATGATAACCGAAAAAAGTGTAAAATTAAGATTAAAGTAAAGATGCGTTTCTAAACATTAAACTGAATGTTGATGAAGGACAGGGTAAAGCTTAGAAAACTATAAATGTGAAACTGTACCACCAGACAATTCCATACTGTATTATATAAACTACAAACATACTAAAAGTGTTTATTTTTATGTTTTATTTTGGTGTCCATTATGTCTAGTAGATTATGTATATATTTTTAAATTCTAAATAAAATTAGAGAAATTTTCATGGCATGGCAATACTTACAGTATGGATGGATGGATTGACAAATGGACAAGAGATAGACAGACATTTATAACTTACCCCTCATTGCGAAATATAGTTCTGAAACAGTCTCCAAGGCCTTTATAGCTGTTTGGGTCAGCTTTACCTCTCTGGATTTGAAACCTGAAAAATGAAATGATGCCAACTGGTCACAACATGACTTGATTTACACAAAATATGAATTTATAAACACTGATTCAGTAAACTAAGATTAAACTAATTTCTATTCCACTGATTATAATTACTTACAAAATTACAATGCAAACATACAAATCAAAATACTGGTGTAATATAATAATAAACTAATGAAAGAAATTAAATTGTTTGTATTTCAGTATTGTACAGTTAACGCAGCCTATATTTGCTGAGTTTCAGGTTATTTTTGTGAAATATTTTGTTTACAGAAAAGAAACTCAAATGGCAGAATGTGACATTCTAACTGATTTCTTTATTTTGTAAAATCACAATGTATTAAACAAATAAATCCTGACCTTTATACAGTGTTGCATTATTATTAAGACAGTAAGTGTTTAAAGTTGATTCTACTGGTAAGGATACAGCTGAAGTGAACGTGCGCGCACACAGTGTGCACTGCGGGTGTTCGAGATGTCCGTATGGTAACGTACGTATGGTTTAATATGAATCCATGTATTGTGCTATGCCACACACACATTTAGAAAACAGCATTTAAAAAAATCAGAATAACAAATAAAGACATGATCTTACAGACCTTTCAGATCATAATTTAAAAAAAAAAAAATTCTCCCTCTAAACAAATGTATTTCATGCATGTAATGGCTACATTTCCCATTTGGGGAAAAAGCCAAATAAGAAGAAAAACTATGAGAATTCATAAATTCTGGAAAATGTCACTCCCGTACATACATTATGTTCAACATTCTTTTGCTTAGATGAGTGAGAGATCATAGAGCATGACCACCATATGCTATCAATTATCTGTGTGCAAGAAATGTGGGACACTGCCTAATCTGTGCAGAGTGTCGACACAAGTTTTAGACGTCTGTCAAAACTCAAACCGCTCTTCTCTCCCGCCTTCTGTTCTTTCCAAGGCGGTGCTGACTTTCTCGGTCCCTTTAGCACAGCGGAGAAGTCAAACATTTACTTAACCCATCCTTACCAATTAGCTTCGCTTCTTCTATAGCCACAGACCTTGTAGCTGCTAACTTTGTCGCTAACATGCTAGTAACCTGCAGGTAACAGTTCTGCAGTTCCGTGTAAATTTTTAATATGATACAAATGGTCAAGAGATGTTTTTGTAGCAACAAGCATGCTAGTAACTCCCTAATAAAGCGCAAACTGAACCGTGTAAATGTTTAACATGGTACCAGCACAGAGTGCGAGTTTGGAGAGAGGGATTTACTGCTTCGCCCCCCACATCCCACAGTTCATGCTATGTAGCTGTTTTAGCACAAAAAAATGGCCAAAGGAACTGTGAGACCTTTGGTACGTTGACACCACAAGCTATGATTTGTTTAAGGGCCAACATGCCAGGACAATTTACAGGAGTTCAGGCTGGGTATCTTTTTGGGCACACAGAGACGATAAATAAAGCAACCTTTGGCCTCCAAGCGTGAATAGATGAACTCAGGGTGGAAGACACCGAATGAGAAAGATTCTCCTCATATGGCTTTGACTGCCATGTCAAGAGGTCAGCAGTAAGTCATTCAGGCGGGTGCCTGATGGGGCCGTAAAAGTGGCCTGTGTCCATTGGATGAGAAGGTTTACCGAGGTGAGCAGCCTTTCATATCGGCAACAGATTAACATCTTAGAGGGGTGTCCCCAGCATCCAATTTTGTAGATTCCCAAATAGCTTGTAACTCGTGCCTAAGAACCAGTTAAAAAAGCATCATAAATGAACGTCCAACACCATATTAAAGAGAAAGAAGAAAAGAGGGACTCTGAAACAGCAGGCAGTCAAGTGAGGGGGACCTAGGGATGGGGCACCAAACCAAAAGATTTAAGACCAGTGGAGCTTGTAAACAAATTTAAATCTATCCTAATTAAATGCACATGAGAGCAAGGTCAAGGATAGAAGATGGTCTTATCCCACCAATGCCAAAGTTTCCATTTCTGTAGTACACTGGGATGGCCCAACACACTGAAGCCCAGAGGTGGCAGGGCCATAGTCCGCTTTAAGCTGGCTGACTCCACTGCTGACCTTGGGGTCACCTCATTTCCTCATGCCCCTTACCTACCCTGTCATAAAAGCCTTGGACCAAATGTCACAGCCCGGGGAATGGAAGATAATGGGAAAGATTTGGCAACAGAAGATGCCTCAGGAATTCCAAAAAGCGTCACCAGGCTTCCCTCGCTTACTGAAAGAAGTTCACAATAGAAAAGAAGATTGGGATAAGATGAACCTTTTGTTTTCACATAAGTCCTCTAGCCAGAATATCAGGAGTAAAACCTTTAGACAGTTTTGGAGATAGATATTTACTCTTGAGAAGAGTTGAGGGCTGATTCAGCTGGCCTTGGAGCCAAGCTCCCGGTTGTAAAGTCAACAAACAGAGGAACTGCGAAAAGCCCAAAGGCTTTGTTAAAAGATCCAGCTCTCAGAATCCCTCTCAAAGTAAACCCAGAAAGAAAAGATATACTTACAGGTGACGATATCTGTGAGTTCATCAAAATCCTCCAATGACCTTCTGTACTCTGTTTTTATAGGACCAGAGCTCCATCCTGGATAGCCAGGTGAAGGTGAAGGTAAGGCCAATGTGGAGCTTCTACGGGTGAAATGAGCACTGGGGGTAAATAACCCTACCATCTCCACCTGACCCCAGACTCCCTGTAAAATGGCGAACTCTGAGAGCTTTGACAGGAAAGAAAATGAGAATAAAGAGCAGGAGAACACCTCCTCTTTGTATTTTTTATAGACAGAACTGAAGTGTCTCAGGTCCAGGCCGAGTGCTAGGGCCTTGTCCCCTTTCAGACCCTGTATGTAATGGGCCAGCACCGGGTCCGACAGGGGGGGCTGTGCCCCGCTGGACGACGGGCTTGATGGGTTGAGGCCTAATAATGATGGTGTTAAAAAAAAAGCCCTGTGGGAAGGGCGGGAGGTTACTGGGTTGATCAAAAGGCTTGAGTTTGATGGGTTTGCCTTTAAAAGGGCAGGCCAAACTTTTAAAAAAGGTCTCTTAAATTTGCCTTGTTAAATAAAGGGTATTCCCCCAAAGAATGGAGCGTGGAGTGGGAACTGCATTATTTCATTTATGACTATAATATCAACCCCATGATAAACAAGGTTCCATGAGCGAAAAACCATCCTGCAAATTCGGCATTTATATATTTCTATGACTTCCTTTTTCCTTTTTATAATTGAAACTGTGTGACTGTAGCTGTGACAGGAAAGATTTTTAAATAGCTGGCATTTGATATTGGCCATCTATGTTTCCAGTCTGTTACAATGATAACCAAATATTGCATGGTATAAGTAAGGCAAAAAATAGCTGGAAAATTACTATAAATTTAATTGTACATTTTTGCCAATATATTCGCTTCAATTCAGTTCATTCAACCCACGAACAATGAGTGTTTTTTTTCAACTGTAAGAATGGGAGTAAAACAAATATCACTATCGCTGATTTCTTTATAAACTTAATTATTCACCAATGTTTTTGGTCATGGCATTTGAATCATTCAGTCTTTAATTCTTCTTAGACATGCTAATATGTTTTACATTTGCTGCCTCTGAATCAGAGACACTTTCATCAGGAGCTGCAATGAAAGCAAAATTAAAAAAAAAAGCGAAACACGGACGTGAACAAGGTTTCTTTTACACACAATCAGCGGTGCGTAAGAGAATCCAGAAGGCAGCATTAAAAGGAAATCTATTTTTTACAGCCAGACAGTTAATTTTAATGAGCAGGATCATAAAGATGGCAGACGTCCATAGCAATGGTACATGAGGTTAAACCTCTTTAACCTAAATGCTCCAATATGGAAGAGGACCAATCGACCCTCTGTGATCATGCTACTCATGAATATCAATTAATACTCTGACTACATTAATCGGACTGTAGACAAGCAAAACACCATTGATACTTGAGTATCGTGGTGAATATAAATGTAAAACCAATGAAACACAATGCTTTTGGAAAACCACAGGGAAATTTCTCTCTTAAAACTTTCTTGATTCAGTGCAGACATACATAGCTGCTTTCCTCTGTTCTTTTGGCTTTTCAGGCTAATACCGCTGGGCCCGTGGCTGGAGGTGGCCTATAAAGCTAAGCCTTTGGAGGGAAGGAGATAAAGCAGAAGAGAAGATGAAGATGGGGCAAAGGGGAAGTGATAAAGTCATGGCGCTTGCGACACCGCATGCTTCTAGGTCTCGGTCTGGGTTAGGAAAGCTTGGGTTACAGTGGCACCACAGGCCAACCTGACCCACTGTGACTGGGGTAATGAAGCTGCCCAAGAGGGGGAGTGGGACAAGGAATGACGTCCTCAAGATGACCAGTCTGACAACCCACAAAAACGCTCCTTCTGATTTATACCTCAGGTTTCAAGACTCTGGCTGAATTCTTGTGAAAACCTTATGTCTCACTTTGCTAAAAAATTCCAAACACTTATAAGCAACAAAAATGACAAAGCAGGGGGTTATTGAAACACTATTTGGTCTACTGGTCTTATGGAAGCTTTTCACAAACATGCAGGTATCATGTTCAACCGACCCCAATTGGGCACTTTTCTTACCTTTATTGCATTTTAAATCTGGTAGAAGCTTTTAACAGAAGTAAACAGGATGGGTTTATAAAGCTGGAATGTTAGTAAGTTAAGACACCTCTTAAAAGTGCAACATGTGACAATATGCTGAAATAACTGTGAAAAATGACAAGTGGTAATTAAATGTAAAATTTAAAGCAGCATTTAATGTAACAACTAGGTTGCTAATTAAAGCACATAAAATACAAACACTTTTTTTAAAAACACTTTACAATTACAGAGAATTCATATTAGGTAATTTTAAATAAATATTAGTTAATTTATTGGCAAAAAACAAGATATTAATAAATTATCTTTTTATCATTATAACCATAACCTACCATTTATTAATCAAGTTTTCTGTTGAAGTCATTTTTTCTTTGCTTTTCCCTTACAAAGATTTATATATATATATATATATATATATATATATATATATATATATATATATATATATATATATATATCTTACACACACACACACACACACACACACACACACATTTATCATCTAAACAAACTTTTTGGAACTTAAAATATCAAATTGAGAGATTCTGGTTAATCCGTCTCAGTCCAGCTTAGTTATGGCTGCTTTGAAGTTAGGAAATGGCTGGCTGAGGATGGTGGAGACTCCTTAAGACAGCAGGAGATTGGCAGTTCTTACACAGACGGTTAGGACAGTGTAGAGCGCGGTCATCAATACTGCCCTCTCTGCTTCTTCAGCAATAGAAACCGGACTCTCTGAATTACAGCTCTACATTTGCACCTCTCACCCCCTGCCTGGTCCGAACACAGCCGCTGCAAAACAAAACTCTGAAAGAGTGGGTCACAGATGCTGTGAGGCGTCTGACAGACACAGGAGACAAATGAGTTTTCATCAGGCACTTTACTGCTTCTCTAAAACGGCTCATTTCAGCACACTGGGACATTTTTGCTTTATTTAGTATGTTTGTAACATAATGCATTTAGGTGTTTGTGACAACTCCTTCAAGCAGACCTGTTTAATACCAGGTCATAATGTGCAATGGCAGTCACATCAGCAGGGGATCACACAGCTGGTACCTGGTCACATTAGCTGATCTTTTCTACAATCTGAAGAGAATGTGAGGGGTGCATTCCTGCACAAAGAAATTTGATGATATTTTGGGCTTGATATGAATATGGTCTCTCCTTTAAAGGAACAGTTCTCTCATCATTTGCTCAAATTCACTTCAATTTCCTTCATCTGAAGATATTCTGAAGAATGTTTCAGTATGATCAAAGCCAAAACAACATTGAATGCCACTTTAAATTAAATAGTTTTCAAAATATCTTCATTTGTGCTCCATAGGAGACTGAAAGCCATAAAGGTTTGTTTCAATAGCTGAAACGTGATATGCTAACAAAATGGGAATGTGTGTAATAGACATACTTTATTTAAGCACCAGATGTGTTACAACTGTTCTACTCTCACAATTATTATTATTACTAACGGCAGAACACCAATATTACCAACATACAGTAATATTCATGTGTCACGCTATCATACTATTCGTTCAATGCTTCATTCCAGGAAAGTGAAAACATCCCTTACATATTTAAGCCCACAAACGAAAAGCGAGCGAATTCGTTAAGGTATGTAAACTGTTCTCTGATGAAAATTCGTTTCATGCTCCGAGTGAGGATTTTTGCTGCCAAGTTTCATTCTTTTCACCTAAACACACATTTAATGTAATTTAGTCTCAGGCAAGGAATGGACCTCAGTGGTTTGTATTGTGTGACGCCAGAACTTTTGATATGATTTCAGTCTTTAGTTATTACCTCAAAGTAATTATTACTGTTATTATTGCATACACCTGATTTTCCATGATCTTTGTTAAGCTTAGCAGTCAATATTATACTCCGTACACCCGGGTGAAGACTTTGGCCAAAAAATGTCAGTGGTAAGCCACTAATATAAAAGCTTTTTAATTCCCTTTCTAAACCACAAATAGTAGTGCCTTGAGTTATTTTGGACCAGCTTTAGATTTCCCCTTTATAATGAAACATGCCACAACCAATGTTCTGCTGACTTCTTTCACTGGAATTGTGAGTATTTACTGTCCGACCGCTGATGTGATTGGAGTCTCGGCTTCCTAAGCACAGATAGCCACAGTCGGGGTACCTGTGTGCAGTTTACACCATCAGAGCCGTCAGCCGGGGCAGGGTAGGATTAAGAGATCACTGGAACACAGCTGAGAGACGTGCTGCTTTACTGGGCCGGATCGGCTCTTAGTCCTCTGAGCTTTGAGCCCTGCTGTTTAAGGGCTGGTTTGAGGGATTCCTTCAAGAGTGCACCAGGGTTCAGCCACCAGTCGGGGGTGGAAGACTGTGGGCTCCTCTCTCAGCGTCACCGTTCCTGGGGACAGGACGTCATCTGTCACTGTCCTCGTCAAACATTACTATCTATCCCCAGTGAAGCTCACTTTCAAGCGTGCTGGGATCTGATGAAGATCACAGTGTTGTCACAGTGACTCTCGTGAGGAGGTATCTCCAGGTTGTTTTAATCATTAGTGGTGGAGGAACATAGATAAACGTGTAGATTCATGGCAAACAGAGATATGGTAGATCACGCAATGCCAGGGTCAGTGCTGGTGCTTTATTTCAGGGAGATAATAAGTTTGATTTATATGTAGTATTACAATTGTTATTTTTGAATTGTAACGTAACATCATATTCTTCATATATTATAACTATTTAAACGGGAATCTATTTATTGATATATACAGACATAAAACCTCAACCCCCCAAAATGTTATAATTTATTCATAAATGTTAATATTTATAAATATAGGAAAAAAAAAATTAACTGTGCTTGAAATGTTTAAAATTTCCCAAAGGTTTTCCTCTCCTATTATTTAATATTATATAGTAGTAATGCTGGGCAACAATTAGTCACATCAGAAAAAAGATTTTTGTGGATACTAATTATTAGGCAATTATACATTACACGTTCATGTATATATTTAAGAAAATATGTTTTTATATATATTAAATAAATTATATTTATATAATGTAAATATTCTGTAAATATATACTTTGTGTTTTTATATAATTATAATGTACAGTAGACACACATACATATATACAGACACACACTTTTATTCTTGATCTATTCAAATGTATTATATTTGATCTATTCAAATGTAGTAATTTGACTATATGCATATATACATATTTATACACACACACTTTCATATAATAAAAAAATATATATATATATATATATATATATATATATATATATATATATATATATAAAATCAACTTTTTTCAATAGAGCTATTTATATTACTATGAAGGTAAAAAACAAACCAGTTTAGCACAATATGCATTCATAAATCAATAAAATAAACTTGAACGATAATTTTATTTTTCTATACCTTCCTGCCCATTTCAAAAAGAACAACAACGGAGACTGTAGGAGGGGCTTAGGATGTGTTTGGGGTGGGGTGAGGCGACGTAACCTGAGCCCTTCAACAAGAGCAATGCAAGCTCATTCCTGGTCTCTAATGAGTGCGGCAGGGCGGCCGGCATGATGATCAGAGTCAGATGGGGTGCCCCGAGCAGCCGCCCCCTGCCGAAAGTGCCGCCTGACACCCTTTGTTACCTCCAAGTGAGCTGAGACCAGCCCATGAACCATGTAACTAGGTGGTTTCCAGGTTAATGAAAAGCTGTAACTCCAGTCTCACTGTCTCCTTAGAAGTCTAACTAACCCCTGAAACCCCCTACTCTCACCCTAGCAAGCCCCCTTTGAAAAAAAGGCAACATTCCAACCCAGAAATGAGCACCGTTGAACGCAAATGAATATAAGTGGCACATAGACCTGTCCTCTTCTAAGAGACGTTTATTGTGAAAGACCGCTCTGATCTGAATGTATGGCGGCGACTTATGACGGTCAGAGGAAGAGAGACCCATAATTTCACATTCAGCTGGAAGTGCTTGATTCTGAATATAAACAAGTACGAAGAATGGTAGTAAGACTTTAAAGTAAACATTGATTTAACCTTACAAACAATCATGGCCTTGAAATATATCCTCTTAATGTTCTCCTAATCTGCTTCCAGATGTTTGTTTGTGAGTTTGTGTGTGTGTCTGAGATCGACGGCCCCCTCAGTCGTCTAATTCCTGTCTCCGCCTCTTCATGGCTCCAGCACCCTCATTTGCACAGGGTAAATATGTATTCCCAAGTATACATTTTGTCAGGTTCCCCTCAGAAAAAAGCCTTTGATTCCACTAAGGCGGCTCGTTGAAGAGAGCGAGGGGGTGAAAAAAAAAAAAAAAAACTGTTCGCTGCAGTTGGCATCTAATTTGGAGCAGCGGACATTAAAGCGGCAGCCAGTCACTAATAGGAGCCATTCCTGCAGCTAGCGTCGGAGAGGAGGTGTGCTGGGCATTTGTGCTTCAGCAGCTCTCTGAGACCTATGCTAATAGATTTCAGCTCTGCTAACCCCTCATTCTGCCAATTAGCCTGCTTTAGTGTGACTGAAAACCCAAGAGAGAGAAAGAAAGAGGGAGAACCAAAGCGGTACGCAAGTAATACAGCAACTAGATTTTGTTGCATTTTTTCAGATATTTGAGTAGCTGTCACCTGTTGCAAACCGTTTATAAAAAAACAAAACAATTTAAGCACTGAAGTTTTTTCTTTATAAGCCAGGTAGATGAACAGACAGACAGAACGATATTCAGCATGACAGACAGATAGATAGATGGATAGATAGATAGATAGATAGATAGATAGATAGATAGATAGATAGATAGATAGATAGATGTATAGAATGAAAAATAGAATGAGAGACAGTAGTAGAATCATAAACAGAAGGATAGAACAATGATAGAATATTAGGATTATAGATAGAACGACAGACAGAATGACAGATAGATAGATAATCAGGGCACATATGCACAGCACGGTCTCATGTGTTACACTGTTGACTGGATGCACTCACACTAACAGGGAAACCCACAGAAAACAAATAAATAAAACTGCTGCTCTTTACACGGGCTTTTATCACTTCTTGAGGAAGAGCATTACAAAGAAAATAGAGAGTGCACTTTTAACCCTGACCCTGTGTGAGGAGAGAGCAGCCTAACTGTGGCCTTACCTGTAATAAACCCTCAACCGGCAGCACCAGATCCTAAATCACTCTACAGGACTCTAGAGTATCGAATGTCGCCGCTTACAAGTGTACACACAGACACAGTGCCGCAAGCAAACTCATGCAAATAGACACAAAGAAACCCAAACAAGCCACCTTCGCTACCACGTCCTCTCCGAAGTACAAATATCTAATTATCATCTCAAAAAGTTTATTTACCAGAAAACGGTGGCGGAAAATGTGAAACATCGTAGCGCATGTGTGAGGGGTGTTAGTCACAGAGACAGAGGTCTTGGCAGGGCACCCAGAAGCTGTAAAGGTTTAGTACCGGCCCACAACCTGTTTACGCCATACTGAGCGACTCCAGTGTGAGGGCCCTGATTCATTTTCTCTTTCCCTCTCTTCAACATTCCTTCTTTCCTGCATGACTGAGGGAAAGAGGTATCGCTTCCCGAAATATTCAGAACTTATTAGTATTACTAGAGAGAATTGTAAATAATTTAATGATTTTGGGTTATGGTAATGTTTCCATTTTCATCATGATTCTTATACAAGAGAAAGGATAGTAAATAATAAAAAATTAAAAATAAAATGTATAAAATTAATATATAAAATATATAAAAATTAAAATGGTGTAATTATTAAAATAGTTATTACTATTATTATTTTAGGCAGCATAAATTCTAATGACTGACCATAACTAAAAAAACAACAACAACACTATTAAATATACCAAAATTATTATTATGTATTAATTATTAAGAACTAGTGATTGATTACAAATTAACACATTTGTTTGGGAATCAAACTACACTGGTCACACTATATAAATTCAGAAGCTTATGAACTATTAGTCCGTTTTTATAATTTTTTTTATTTTTATGGAACAGTATATTCATATTTTAGACAAAGTATGAAAAAAGTTGTTTTGTATTAAATAAATAAATATATTTGTTTTAAAATTGCTAATTAAATTTGATAATGATTTTTTTTTTTTTATCTTTTTCATGTTTTATTTCTCAAAAAATGTCATATGGATAAAAAAAAAAAAAGTTTCATCAGTCCAGTAAATGTCTTGAAAAAAATCTTTAAATATTATTAACAATCTTAAAGTGATCCTTACCTTTACTTTACAAATGTATCACATTTTTAAGAATTATAACAGAGGGTTGATAATTCAGAGGGTTCACAATTCACATAGAATTCACATAGAAGCACAGGCATTAAACAAGGGATATAATTGAGTGAAACAATGAAATAAGTATGTGAGCAATTTGAGAACATTAAAAGTATTACTTAAACACTGAAGGAGCATGAGTAAAATCATTTTCCACAGAAATATTCCACTACTGCCACAAGAGGAAAAAAAGGAAATGAAGCCTCGAATTAAGCACAGAAAGGAACAATATTTTACCTGGTCTTCACAACATCCAATGGGTGCATCAAGCAAATCTCCACAAGACCTACAGAGGACAAAAATCATAAGTAATTATGTATCTGCCCTGTTAAAACCGACATAAATCAGTCATTAAACCAGGACACGAGCACAACCGAACATGTTATTATTCGCTCACAGGCCATTAAGCTGTCATTACCAAATGCCAAGCTTTCTTTCCGTCTCTTTCACTCACTCTTGTTATATTTCAAGTAATATTTCAGTATAATCCGATTTCATTCAAGAGCCTTTTTGCGTTACACAGTGATTTTTTTCGTCGCAAACACAGCTCCATTTCGTACAAACACTTGTAAAGTCCCTCGAGACTCAAACGTTCGACCTAATCCACAAATATTTCACCGCGTTAAATTGGTGATGCATTATACACGACGATCCATATATTTGTAAATACAAATAAAAAGTCACAGATGTGTTGTGTGTGATTCCATTCGCCATATGTGTGCGGTTTTGTGTGTGTCTACATTCAGTAGACGGAGGGTTTTCCCCTCAAAAATCCCTATGTACCAGTCCCCTGAACTCACATCCGACAGGAGCTGCTTGGCCAGCAGCCACCTTCATCACTCTGATCTTGTTTTTGCCTCCTTGCCACTCCACTGCAACTGACAAGCATGCGGGAAGGGATCTGGCAACAAAATGGCCTCCATGCAGAGATGTGGGACGTTGCGCTCGCCTGGCCTGCAAGTCATTACCATCATCCATTTTATTCGGTTCCAACGTGCTGATGGACGTAAAATCCCAAAGTATTTTCGAATCCTATTTTATCTGGACCGGCCCACAGAGAGGCTGCCGTAATGGCCTTCCCAATGCCAGGATTCCAGTTCATATGCACTCCAGCCATGACAGAGGGGGGGCGAGGGCTGTTTAACATGCTGAATAATGGTGATTTCACACCGCAAAACACGGCGAATACTTCAGATGTTGTTACCACACAGATCGGGTTCCGTTTAATGGAGACGGTGCACAACAGCTGAAACCGTAGGCCATATATGTGTTGGGCTGCAAGTTACGCAAGTAGTTAACAGCTCTGTTTTGCACTAAACAGTTCACTTTGTTTTTTTGTCTTTTTTAGTTCGAGGTAGCTGTAAACAAACAGATTGAGGGGGTGTTCGATGCATTGCAGTGAGATTATGCATCTGCATTGCAATTCTCAGCTCTGTTCAGGCGTTTACTTTAATGGCTTCCTTCACAGATTCCTCTATGTGTACACAGCTGCCGAGAAATATGCTCCTATTCTAATTTCTTCCATTAAATGTATTGTCCATAAACAAGACATTGGCTCCTTGGGGATTTTCCAGGAAAGTAATAATCAAGAGAAATTCCAAAGAGGAATTGCAATAGACTTCGAAATAGATACGCACAAAGGTGATGCACAGTGCTGTCGCTTTGTATGTAAACGTGTGTCTTTCGAACGGTGGATGTGGTATATTCATAAACAAATCCCAGCAGTGGGACAGGACGAGGTGGTGGGAGGCGTTTCGAGGCTGACACGAGCTTGTGGAAGATGCATCAGTGGGACCAAAATGGGGAGAAAGCGGGCAAATTAGGTGTGTCATAGTCTCGTCGTCGCCCAAGGTGATATAGTGCTGTAACGTTTATCATTAATTAATCACGGCTGCCAGGGCATCACAGGGGAAAATAATGTTACGCACTCAGGAGACACATGTTTTCCATTTCAGCACTCTATCCATCCTGAGGAAATAAAAGAGAAGGAGGCCTGGGAGAGTCATCTCAGCAGCGAGACAGCTGGAGGAATAGACCCATCCATACTTGACGCTGAGGTGGAGCCGTAAAGTCATATTAAGGGTTATGTCTTTTTAAAACGCTATACCACTTGATAAACATTTTTATTGCAGTGAATTAATTTTGTAAAGTATATATGTATATACACACACACACACACACACACACACACACTGTATCAATGTAATAAGTTACATGTCTTAAAAATAGGAAGGTATAGATAAACATTACATTTTTACAAAACTATGTTTGAAAGTTAAACCGTTTTAGGTTTAAGGCCCTTACAGGCAAACATATGATCCGCTTAAAATGCAACCTATATATTTTGTATATAAATGTATATCAGGCATACATAAATAGCATAAGATAAAAGAATGCGTAATTTCCTATAAAATGCCAATTGCTGAATTTCTCCCACTTCCAGGATTTGAATTTAACATTGATTTCAAATTAGCCACATTCAGCGCAATACTTTTTTTTAATATTTTATGTAATTTTTTGTATATTTTACGTAATGTGTAAAAAATGCCTTCTTATTTAATTAATTAGTTTCTAATTTTATTTAACTGAAAACACACACTGGACATCAATATACACTCAGTAATTTTAATGTAATGGAATAAACATTTAAAAAAAGCAACATACTTCTGTTGCTAAAAAAATTGCTTTTTTACTTCTACTTACAGTAATTCACTCCAAACTTAATTGAAATAAACACTGAAATAAAAAATAATGCAGCTGTATTTAAAATAAGCACCATATTTCTGCTATTAAATTCTTTAAAAAAAATAGTCCCCATTTAGATTCATTAAAAGTACGTCACCATGTGACCAGTCAAAATTGTTTTTTGTGGCAATCAACATCATGCCAAAAGTGTTTTTCGATTGAGCTTAACTTGAATTGAACTCAGATGTATATTCACCAATCCTATATTTTTGTGTTGATAGGAATGTTGTTTGAGGACCAACAAAATGTTTTTGATCCCAAAACACATGCTACTTGGCAAAATCCCGGTCACTTTTGAGGTAAATGTGGAGGAAGCCTGAATCCGTGTGAACCCTGTTGCTGCTCTGAACAGTACAAGAGGGGCTCGTAGAGGATCAAAGGTAGGAAGCAGTGAGTAGTTGAGAAAGCCTGTCACTCATTTGAGTCTAATGAACTCCATGTTTGGCGGAAAAGAAAAGAACACCCTAGTTAAGCAACAACACTCGAGAGTTATCGTCTAAGAGCTTCCAAAGAGGGGAAAATGCACAAACAAGGTGAGAGGGCCAAAGAATAAACCACAGCCATCGTTGGCGTGTTCCATATGGGTGGATTTAAGTGAGCAGGAAAAAGACGAAGAGGGGGGCAAGAGATGGAAGGACTGAAAGGGAAAGCAAGACTTTCCCTACACAACACTAGCAAGTAATTAAAACGGCTTAAGTGGATGCAAGCTGTGCTCTTGAAATAAGAAAGTCTCTGAGCTTCAGCCGCAATGTATGAAGAATTGGTCACGTTGTTGGCCAAGAAATTATTGGTAGAACCACGATGGGAACAGGGTCATCGTTAAGGGGCCCAGTTTGGTACAACCTACTCATTGTTCCCAGGGGAGAGATGATCCACCCACTAAACATTTGTCCCGAACTCTGTAAAGTTTTGCACTGGATGGGAACAAAATCATTTTGGTATACAAGGCAATATGGCTGGGTAAAAATATATCTATATATCTATATACATACACACAAACAATCTGTTCAAAATTAATGATGATGATGATGACGATACTATTACTATTAATACCAATATTACTAATTCATCTTTAACATCAAAGGAATAAATGATATAAAAAATATATTCAAATCATATATTCAAATAAAAAAACTGCTGGCTGTCAGTGTGTATGTATATAATATATTGACAGTGTACATAACACATATGCTAGATTTCTAGATTCCTAGTTCAATTTAGAGAGAATCACATGTAGGCAAAATGGAAAGTGCTAAATATACACTCACTGCAAAAAAAAAGTTGCCAGAACCTCAGTAGAAAGAAATATAACTTGCAACATGTACTGGACTTAAATTTACAGTAAAGTACTTAACCATCATTTAGCCTACTTTGACAAGTGACAGAAAAGTCACATGATGCTTCATTTATAGCTTTTCAAGCTGAAGTAACTTTTACATTTAACAGGTTTTACTGTATTTTTTACAGTATACAAAATGAATCAGATAATATGTATCACAATGTTGTTATTATTACCTAAAACAAGAACTATTAAAATGGTTTAAAGTTTAAAATTAAGTGTTAGTTTACTTACAATAAAATATTACATAGAAAATAACCCTAAAAGATTACAAACACTGCCATGGCAATTGACTAAGATTAACAAAAAAGTAGTTAAATTGACAAAAATGTAAGAAGCACATAACAAAATTACTAAACAAATACTATAATGGTGTGTATATATATGAATAAAATTTAGCTGGTGTATCGATACCCAGTCCTTGGACAATAAAGTTCAACTCTACGCTCCTCTGTGTTTCTACAGAATTGCAAGGTAATGTTAATGGTAAGTAATGTTGTTTGTCCAACAAAATATTTGTCACTGGAGCATAGAAACATCACACATGTGTGGAGGTAGAGAAAAAATGTATGATTCCACTATTTGCATGTTTTCCTTGACAGCTGAGTACAAGTGAACAAACTCTTATGATGAGCGTGTCAAGATTAAAGACATTATGCAGATGCGAAGGACACGACTGGATGCCTTATCAGATATTAAGCCAGGCATAGCTTTATGATTGTGTAGTATTTACTGAACTCAATTGGATGGAAAACACGAGCCTTGTTTTTTTTTTTTACAGTATTTCCGTGTTGGATCATGGCATTGGTTTCGCTTATCAGCTCCAGTATCTACCTAAAAAAGCAATGCAAATGACAACCACAGAATCAATATGAGCAGCTGCTGGCAACAACATCTAAGCTTGCTGTTGCATGACAACTTTATTTTACAACTGATCAACTGTCACAGCTGCTGTATCAGGAAGAGCGTAATCAAACATGACCAAGTGCCATTTCTGCCACATTCTGATCCAAAAATCTCCATAAGCTTCCTTAGGAAAAAAAGAAAATTGCACTCTGGGATTTCTGAGGCTGTCAGCACATGCTACTGTTTGATCACGTGACTTAAGTGGAGCAGAGAGTGGAGAAAGTGGAGAAATAGAAAGTCTCTTTCTGAACTCCTCTGTAATAGTGCCATTTAGTCAAAGTGCAGGCAGAAATTGACCTGCCATCTGGTTGGTGTTTTTAGGCTTAGTTCCGCCTCAATGAGTGACATATCATTGAGTTCCATTATTTGGCATGTCTTTTGTCTCTGAGCCACAATAGCACTGACAGTTTCTGTCATCTGAGGCGTCTACACCCGCAGATACATGCGAGAGAACAGCCACACATGCGCTGCAAACGATTGGTAAGGAGAGGCGATTGCCCTCAAGATGCTGTCACAAGCTACACTCTGCAACAAAGAAATCAATACATGTTTGTGAGTTTATCATTAGAGACATTATCTGTTTTAATGATGAACTCTTAATCGTGTAAATGATTTAACACAGCCTACGTGGAAATTGTGACGTAAGGATTTCTCAAATAAGGAGTGGGAAGACCATACTATAGGAAGTCATTAAAGCCAGGTGAGCAGGCATGAGGGGCATCACACAGACTCAGTAAGAGCAAGTGTGTACATTTTGATATGTCATACATTCCAGATACATATAATACATTATAGTACTATTAAAAAATAGTTATATATATTTGGAATCATTTCAAAAGGTTGGAGGATGGTAACGTTTTGGTAAATTGGACTCACCGAGACTGCATTTTAATAATTATAATACAGTAAAAATAGTCATTTTGTGAAATATTTTTTACAATTTGAAATAACTGTTTCTATTTTTACATATTATAAAATGTAATTTATTTCTGTGATGAAAAAAAATATATTTTCAGCAGTCTTTACTCCAGTATTCAATGTCACATGTAACAGAAATTATTTGGTTTCCTCCAGGATTATTTAGCAATAGGTAATTCATCAGCATTTATTTGAAATAGATTTTTAATTTTGATCAATATACTACATACTTGCTGTAAAATGAAGTGTAGAAAGTTAATTCTGGCAGGTCACATGACTGAAGCTTTTTTCTGCATGCTCTGGAGCAAATAACCCTTCTCCATCCACAGCTCCTCCTTTCACCACAGTCAGGACTTGGCTTTCTGATATTCCTTGATGAATTGGACTCCTTTTATCTTGAAAAATGTGTTACAATTAAATACCTTTAAGTGCATTAACGATATCTGCTTTGATTCTATTGTGTTTACCCTGGGGGGTTATTATTGCTGCTCTCTCTGCTCATTCATGACAAGCTGCATGAATGACCAGGGAATATTTGCCCAGAACAGAAACATATCGCCAAGCCAAACTGTATGCTAAGTGTCAATCATTTTAACGATAAAGGTCCTGACAGAAACAATATTAATTTCTTAAAAATTAAATAATACACTGCTAACCACTGCTGCATTACGAATTACCTTGATCATTAATCATTTGTCACCTAACTAGGTAAAAAAGGTCTACAGAGGCAGCACCACATGTACTCCAGGCAACAGGTCTTCAGTGTGCATTCATAATAGTCTGATATCTTCCCTGATAGAAGACCATACATCACCACGGTTAAGATCGCTATCTTGCAGTTGGTCTTGGCTCAGGCAAGTACCCGACTCTTGCTCCCACGCAAAAGTGAGAAAGGAAAATAGCACAGTGACAGTAAATGATTGCTCAACATGCACAGGTGTCATCAATCATCCAAAGACAGTGACTGAGTGAGCAGATTTCCCCTAAAAGCCTCCGAGGAAAGGTTAGCGAGCGAGGGAAGGGGCGATCACGTGAAATACGGTGTCGTGAAGGTGTGGTAGCAACCGAGCTGTCATAACTATCGGTGTTACTCGACTAACGCAGCTGTTGGCATTGGCTCATCAGCTACAAGGGTTACCATCACACTTGAGTTACTGCAAACCAGGCAGAAAATGCTCTTGGCTCCGTCTGCTCAAAGAAACTGTGATAAAAGACCAACAATTACTTGGATTATAGTTCATTTACATATCTAAATAATTTAGCTGGTGCTAATTCCTTCTCTTTGACACAACAATCAGAGAGAATGGCCTGGCATGACATGCTGGAAAAGTCAAGTTGTGCAACCATGCGTGAAATAGCAGCGATGATTTCGACAGATTTGCCGTTCATGACACTCCTCAAAAATTCTTTTACCAGATAATTCACTAAATGTTTCCTTGCCGGGTGTCGATCTTGTTGACAACAATATTAGGAGACCTCTGAACTCTCTCCTGAGATGGCTTGAGTGAGCTTTTTAAAGGTTGGCAATCTAGGAGTTGCGTGTAAAGCATTTCTTTTCACGTCGGTCCAGAGCGACGAGGTTTGGCCGTCTTCCCGCTTCCACCGGTAGCTAATCGAGCACACCCTCATCAACGGTGACACCTCCACACTAACCCTCGTGAATACAGCTTCTCAAAACACACAGACACAGGAATGCTAAACATACAGGCGGCACGACCGCACTGAACCATTTGTCATCTTGACTAACAATGAACATCTGATTAGCCATCAGATGTTTAAAAGCTCACACCAGCATCAGATTCCATCGAGGTGAAAATAAAAGCAGTAGGTGAAGTGTGAACTAGAGTATGCTGATTCGAACTTCACTAGTATCTGACTGTGGTTAGATCTAGGCCTATATACAGTATATATAAGTAAGCACACATTTAGCGAATCAAACCTGATGTTCGACTACAAAACCAGTCATAAGGGTCAATTTTTTAAAGCTGAAATAAATAATGGTTTCAAGTGATGTATGGTTTGTTAGGATGGGACAATATTCGGCTCAGATAGAACTTTCTAAAATCATGAAATTTGAGGTTGTAAAAATCTAAATAATGAGAAAATTGCCTTTAAATAAATCCTTAGCAAGGCATACATTTATATATTAATCATAGGAAATTTTTGAAACATCTGCATGGAACATGATCTTTACTTAATATCCTAACGATTTTTGGCATAAAAGAAAGAAATCACCAAATTTTCACCCAAACAGTTTATTGTTTTCGTTCTGGTTTCAAAATACTTTGGCACTGTGCATTTCAACTTAATTTGCATGCCATGGGCTATATGTTTTAGCAGAACTTAATGAATTTGACTAACAAAATGTTTAAATTAAATTTGGGTATTTTTTGTTATGTGAATGGCCTTTAGTTTTGAATGATTCACAATATAGAAGTTCCTTGTAACTAAAATAGTAAGGAAATTGTACTGTAAGTAAATCCCTGAAATGGAGAAAAGCTAGCATCAATCTACAGCTTACACAGGACTTTACATATTCAAATATGATAACTTGGGGTTGTTTCTGTTTAGAAGGAGAAAGAATGATGAAGACCAGAGAGAAGGAAAAAAACAAATGTCATTTGTCAAACATGGTTGATATTCACTTCCTAGAGGTTTTTTCCCCTTCAATGAATGGCTTTCATCTGTCTACTACAGCACTGGTCTAGATATTTTTGCACGTCTTAAACATCTCTTCATACTAAAATTACACTGCTGTATTCAAACAATGGTTAGCGAGAGGATTTCGATGCTACACATCGAAGGTTTTGTGGTAATACCATGGAACATGTATATGGAAATCATCCAGTACCAGAGTAAACGTCAAAGAACTATTGTTTAATCATCTGATAGTATCAGTGGTTCACAACGCTGCCTTTCCTCTAAAGTAACAAGAGGCAGGTTCTTTTTTTCCATTTCATTTTTTTGGAAAGACAATTATTTCAACACATATTTTCTATGACAAACATTATATATACTCAATAGTGTGGAATTCAGTTCAGTATTCAATGTGTAAAAAATTTATATATAACTTTGCACTTTGCTATTTTTTTTTTTTTTTTTTTTTTTACAATAAATGAATTAAATCCACATTAATTGCTTTTGTTTTCTGAAATATATATCATGTTTATATATGTCACTGATGCAAATATGTAAGTTTAACTTTTTACACAGTTTTTTTAATACATATTTATTAAACAAGGCCTGGCGTGACCTTACACGATCAAACATTCATGTAATTCTCTCATCACTGGTTCCTGCAGTTAGAAAATACCAGAGATCAAATTTCACAAAAACATAGATGATAACATTTGGATAACAAGGACTACAGTACATATAAACATACAAGAGATATCAAAAAAAAAAAAGGATGGACATTAGATGCAAATGTTGTGTTAACTGATGCTAACCAGGATACTAGAGATATATTTGGAGACGTAGTCCATTCTCTGGAAAAGTTTTAAGCAAATGAGGGAACCACCAAAGTATTACTAATATTGAATATGGGTAATTTCTTTTTACCTTTTCAAAACTAGAACAATACATGGTTCAGTTCACTTTAGAAGAGTGAACAACGACCGCCTGCTTAACAAATGCGGAACATACTTCAAAGTGAAAACAGTAATCCAAATGAAACTTTCAGATTTTCAGATTAAATCTTTTTTTTTTTTTTTTTTTTTCTCAGGCCCTTGCTGTTGACTACAAGCTATTTCTCGCAGCTTCAACTTGTAAAGCTAGCAAAAAAAAATTATTAACCCTAATTCCACACAAAACATTCGTAGCTGAACAATTTCCTCCTTAGCTCCCTGAAGCACAAGAGACGTACAAATAGCATGTTTCAGCGTTCAATTAACCAACACCTGAATAAGTTAACAAAACAAAAACCAACATATGCAAAACGTTGCCCACATTTACATTAACATTTCCACAGAACATACACAGAAGGAGCTATTGGAGTTAATGCACCGTTTCCTCAAACTAGCCTAGCCACGCACAATCTGATAAACCAGTCAACACCAAACAGGGGTGGTTGGGGCCGCCGGCTACAGGGCCCTGGATGAGTGGGTGTCAGTTTCATGGCTCTTAATGCGTTTCAACTGTTTGTCTGTGTTTTTGTTTATTTAAGCTGGTTTACTTGGGCATGCAGTCGGAGACCCACCCCACAGAACACACTCATTTAATACGCTCAGCCAAAAATGTACTTGAACTTGTGATATTTTAAATGCAATAATGATTGATATTACATAGGTAATTATTGTTTAACTTTTGATATATATATATATATATATAAAAGAACACTAATGTTTATCTGTGAACACTGGCCATTGGCATGCCATATAGTCATGCTGTGCCCTTTGTTGCGCATAATACACATGATATTTCTCCTGTCAATCACCCCAGAGGATGAGCTGTGTCATTACTGTCACCTAGTGGACAGTCATGAGAGAGTGAGAGGAAGGGGAGAGATGGACACACACCATTTGTGACAGCGTTACAAATAAATACGCACCCAGGAGTCTATATTTTGCAGAACAGCCTCGGCCATCTTCACCTACCATGAAAAGCAGAGAGAAGTGAAAGTGTTTTGGGAAAGTAACGGAGGCATGGAGACATCCGAACGAGAGTCTGAAGAGGGAGAGAGACGATGACGACGTGCTTCTCGCTATGTTTGCTCTGCACTCCTAATGGGCGTTCACCAAAGTTCCTTAAAAAGAAAGTGAATGCACTCGGTGGCCATCTTGATAACGTCCCCACACAGCTATTTTCCATGCGGGTAAATGTGCATTCAAGTAGAGCGCATTGAATGAGCAAAAACAACACTTCAAAAGAGATTTTGTTAAGATTGTGCGGTAGTGACATTTTAAATGTTGTCAT
Organism: Puntigrus tetrazona; assembly: GCF_018831695.1. Taxonomy (NCBI): domain Eukaryota; kingdom Metazoa; phylum Chordata; class Actinopteri; order Cypriniformes; family Cyprinidae; genus Puntigrus; species Puntigrus tetrazona. Next base: position 15,354,498 of record NC_056715.1, on the reverse strand, counting down.
ATTTATCTCAAATCAAGCAAAACATAGCTTAAAATCTGATTATAAAATAGATGTACTGCAATTATAAGTTTAGGTAACACTCAAAATTTTTCCCAAAATGTTATTAAATGAACTTAATCATTCTAGTAACACTAATCTGATTCCATAATTATGGAATTTCTGATTAACCGGATGTCAGTTCTTAGTATTTTACTATTACTTATTACTTAGTTATTTTTGATTACATAGTAGTTAATAGTAGGCGCTGAAGTGTAAATGTAGTTCTACTTATTACTACTAATTATCCTTCATTATTTTTCTGCGTAATTACAAATTAATGATAGCCCACTGTTCTAAAGTGTTATTGGCGATTCTTAAAACCACAGCTCCTTATGCATCCTGAAATGAAACTGACATGCAACACATTAAATATCAATTTATTTCATACCATGTGTAGTTCAAATCTATGAAAATATTAAATCAGAGACTATTATTTGGAGTACTACTTTCGCAAAATGCACATTTCCTCTTATTAAGCTTAAAATATGTTTATGCTTAAAAAATTTTAAATGAAAAGTCTGTTTTTATCATATTAATATAAACAAGATTGTGTTTGGTTGTGAAAGCATAAAAGCTGGAGACAACATGTGACCTCTTCAAACTCACACACTGTGTATGACCTGGACAGCGGCTGTGGAACGCTTTGTCCAGTGCTTCGGAAACGCTCACCTATAGTCCATAAAAGCTGATAATGAACCCAATTATAGGCCGGGAACAGCAATAATAGAGTTTTAGTGGGGCAGTAAATTCTTTAATTACCTGTTAACACCCTGTGTCTCTTTGGACAAGTGCAGGAATGGGGGCCCTGGATCTGCGTCGACCAGAGGCACCGCAGGGGAGAGCTTATGTGAGAGAAGACTCATCCCCGCTGTCCCATCATTCAACAGTAAGCTGGCTATTCCTCACTAAACGAACAGATGAACCCGGCGTCTCTTGCGTGGAGGTGCAAGATGGGTTGAAAAACAGCCCTCTGCCTGCAAGGTGCAGGAGCAGATCAGAGAATGATGGGAAAGAACAACGGACATTCTTAGGGAGCGATATGATCTTTCCTTTCCCCAGGGGGTCTTTAAGGAAACAACTAAAATATTCAGGGGGAAATAAAGATCTATAACAAACACAATTGTGTGCTTGCATACTAAATATATCTAACATAGCTGATGATAGTACGAGCTGGAGCTGCCAAGATACCCTGTAGTGATTGACCTCCTGTTGTGTTGTGGTCAGTTTGATTCGCATAGGACTTTCAAACAGCTTGAAAAACTGGTTAAACTATTTTTTCTTGGAATTTTTTGTTTGTTTGACTATTTCTGTTTTATGGTCATGTATAGGCATGCAAAAAAAAAAAAATTCACAAAAACTTTGACTTTAAAATTTATTCAAAACTGAAGACTCATCTTCTGATTCATCAAAGTAAATGTTTATGTTGTCGAGTTGCACATAAAAAAAATCTCGAGCACAAATATGTATTTTTACCTACTTGTAGTTATTTGTGCCTTCGTGTGCAAATAGTGCATAACCAAAAAAACCTTTTTAAAACGTTGTTTACAATAAATATTACTTAAGCTAAGTACAAATAACATTTTTATAGGAAGAATTTATAATAGGTAACATTTGTTAATTATTAACTGTGACTAAAAAAAGTGTTACTGTTTTTACTTGTTTCTTAGTGTGCAAACAATCACTATAAGTAGTCATGACCAAAGAAATCTCTACGCCTCTCTCCTTTCTTTTTGCGTCCGTGCAGCTCATTTTAAATAAGATATGTAGGTCAAACTGACCTTTATTTGAAATAGATGAGAATTATTGGATATTTTTGGTGTAATTTTTGGCAAATTGCATGGAAGCCAATGCAACACAAAAATTACACCTCTTTTTTTATTTTGGTTAAGACAACAGGAGGGTTAAGAGTGTGTGTGTGTGTGTGTGTGTGTGTGTGCTGTTATGGTAGCATTGTTGAAGGGCCCCCGTGTCCCCTCCTTGAGTTTAGCGTGAGAGACTGAAGCAGGAAGCCATTACTGAAGTGTAAACGCACTCAGCCAGCACTGGCCAAACACAAGAGGAACATGTTTCACCACCCGTCCTCAGAGAAAACCAACAAGAGTAACTCACACACACACACACACACACACACACACAAGTACAAACAAATTAAGCATCTCTAAACTGTCGTGATCTACACAAGTCGTTTTTATAAAGTTCATACAATCTCGCACAGACTCTTTCTTTCCAAACGTTACATAAGCGGTGCTGGCCAGTCATGGCGGCGGTTTGGGTCTGATGAGAGCTCGTGATTGTGTTACATACGGCAGCGGTTTGATGCGGTAATTATGAAATCAGCCGTGCGGCCTGCTCTTTTTTTGTACGCTCAAGCGATCGAAAGAAAGCGTGTGATGTATTGTCATTATTGGAGGCGGTGTAATGAATTATCCGGAGCGTGTAGCAAATGCCCCGTCCGATCTGATGACATGGCAGCCCTGACAGTCGCTGGCAGCAGGTAACTTGGCAAGAACGAGGCATGGAGTGATTCCACGGGCACTGGGAAAAATCTAACTTGTCATCATAATCCGTGGCTGGCATACAGAGAGGCATACAATCACACATCTGCACACAGGTACGCATACACAGAAAATGCATTAGGGTCATGAAAAATCTTTTAAAAATCTAGTTTAAAACACGTGTGCCAAGTTCTTAGAAATGCACTCTTTGTATTCATTTTTGGTTTCGCGTGGTTTTGAAAAACGTTTATACCGTTTTCAAGAAGTTTCAATTTAATGACTAAATGAAAAATGTCATGCGGTGTAACCATCAAGTAAAGAGTATTATTTTCATTACACCTTGAAGATTTGTACAAAGCTTTTATATATTTATTTTCATTAAAACAATTTTAATCAACATTGTCAAAATTATTACTTCACAAATACCATTACGCACACACAAAATTTTTTTTAAGGCGATTTTAAGGCAAATTAAGGCAAACTTCAGCAGATTTTTTTTTCTCAACTTATGTTTGTATAAGCTTTCTAAGTTGAGAGAAATCAAAAAGCTGGTTGCCTAAAAATTTCAAGTTGGCTCAACTTTTTTTTTTTTTTTTTTTTTAACAGTGTACATTTTGAAGAGTTTCACCACATGATGTACAAAAAACTATTGGATACATCACACGACTTTTGTTTTGCATACTTTTTTTAAGCAATATTAAGCAATGACATTTAGGTTAAAATATTTATACATACTAAATATAAAAAAACAATATTTATAATAATAATTTAAAAATAAATAAAATAATAACAATAATATTCTTCTGATGAGGCATTTTCTTTATTACGAAATCTTGACAATTTTATCACCCTGACATTGTTGAATTATTGCTGAATTCCCTAAAATAGATAATCATAAAAATAGTTTATGTTCATATTTACATACACAAGTTTTTAATGTTCTTCACGTATGAACATTTTAAAAATGCTGATGAATGAGTCAACAAAATTAAAAATAGCAAGCGTCACACTATTGACGCAATTAACATGAAAAAGAAATTCTCATTACTTCATGCGCTTAACTAAAACACAGATTTCTTTAACATATCTCCGTTATTGCTGAGCAGCAGTATTCAGGCTACTAAGAAGCACTACAACCACTAATGAAATTCAGCACCATGCATGAAAACAAGCACCAGTCTGTAATTGAAGGGTCAGGATCTTAATGCTGGACACTCTCCAAACCAGACGATTATGCTTTGGGCTTTGTTTCATACAGCAATTTGTCAAACGATTCAAAAAAAATATTTCAAACTGTCAGACCGAAATTGTTCATAAGATTGTGGTATTACGGCAGAGCTGTAAAGAAAGCAGTGGGTTGGGACGTGAAATGCTGTGAAGGGCGTACAAGTAAAAACATGGTTCCTTACACACACACACACACACACACATACATGAGAACACTCGTAACCGAACTCCCGTGTGTTTGGAGAGATGATACAAGGGGCTCAAAAACGAGTGAGGGGCTTATAGCACATCTGCAGTAGAGTTCAGCACTGATAACGCTGAATGAAAATAATTATATACAACATATTTAATTTTATAAATACACAATTAAATGATTTTTTGTTTTGTTTAGTTTTTTTATATCAAGTCTCTTATGCTCACCATGGCTTCATTTATCCAAAATGTTTTCACAGTGATTTTCTGAAATATTACACATATTTAATATACAAACATTACTTTAAATACACCTAATAATTTTCTTTTAGGATACATTTCAATGTAATTTATTGCAGTCATAAATCTTAATTCTCAGCGGCCATGATAGTTCAGAAATTATTTTAATATGTTGCTTAATATTTTTTTTTATACAACCCAATATTATTTTTTGATGAATAGAATGCTTAAAGCATTTATTTTACATTTTGTAACAATGTAGCAATTAGTCCAAGTCCCTTTCAGTCAATGTACTGTCCTTCCTGACTCCAAGCATTTGAACAGGATTATATCATTTACAACATACTCTAAAATATTAAACACGATCCAGTAAGGACTAAGCACCAAAGGAATGGTCTATATCAATTTTGTGTCGTTCTCCATGTCTTCTAAAGCCGAATTATTTATGCGTAATGTGTGAGAAATAACCATTACTGTATGTATTTACATATACACCCTGCATTCATATACAAAGATTTTAAAGGATTTAGAACCTGTTCTTCAAAGAAAGCTATGAGGCTTCAGAGGTTTGACATACAGCACTCAAGTCAAAAATACCCTAGGCCTGATTTTGTCTTAAATAAAACAGCAGCCTGAACATTCTTCAAAACATCTCTGCTTCCACGGAAGTCAGAAGTTGTACAGGTTTGAAACAACATGGCGTTGAGCAAGTAAAGATTGTGGGGTAAACTTCCCTTTATTGCAGGAAGCGAAGCAATACATAAAACATATCTATAGTGAATGGATAGTTACCACCACCAACAATGAATGAGGGAAAGTGAGTTTGGAGATAGATAGAGATAGAGAGTGAAGGTCTGTTTGAGCTCTTTCTCTGTCTCTGGCAGATGTGGACAATGAACTCTTGACACAGCCAAAGCCACTTTATGTTCAACATGTGTGTTTGTTACTGTCTCTGGCAGCCGGGCCGAATGTGTGTGTGTGTGTGTGTGTGTGTGTGTGTGCGTGCAGAAGATGAGCGTAGCAGCAGGATATGTGGCAATCTGGGAGGTTGGCCGTAATGACACACGAGGGACAGATTAGCTTCCTGTCTGTCAGAATTCCATCAGAGAGCAGCTGATTTACAGCCAGCACTGACCAGACTGCCTGCCCTGTACCCAAAGCAAACACACACACACACACGCATGCACACACACACATACACACAGATACATTATTTGTATAAAGGCTTTGAGAAAGCATACATTAAACTGGAGCCCTGCCTACTCTTCTAATGCTGTAGAGCGAGTGGCGTGTCTACTACAATGCAGAAGTCGTGATGTGTAAATCAGAGTGTGTCGGTGTGTTACTGCACAGTAACCCCTCAGTGACACCCAGCATGCAGTGGCCTGCTGCTCCGGGATGGAGAGAGGAAGACAGACAGATGCATTAAACAACATGTCACCCCCAAACACAACAATGATTAATCACTGCAAATTATAAGCACCTGTACGACAAGCTACAGATCGCCTTCCCCCACACACACACACACACACACACACACACACACAGTCTCTCTTTCTCCTGATGACATGGCCTCTCGCATGTATATAATAACTTACACACAGACATCTAATAGTGCCTATGCTAGATTTCCACACTGCAAATGATCCATAAATACTCTTCATATTTACACAATACACTATTATCTTGTTAATCGAATACTGTTATACTTGAATCCCATTTAGTACCAATAGCATATAATAATGTCAAACAATTCTGGTTTGATATTTTTTTCCAGTTTTTTTTTTTCCCAGAAAACAGGCATTTAATTTATCTTCAAATATTATTATATTAGTTTAAATGCATATAAATTGTATACAATGTATGCATTTTGTTCTTTCCTAGCTACAAAAACCAGATAGCATCTGAATCATCTTTTATTTTTTAACCACATTTATTAAGTAGATTAAGTATTAAGTTTGTTTTTATAACTGCAGCATTATTATTTCTTGATCAATATTAATATTTATTTAATTTTGAGCCAATTAAAATGAGAAACAGGTGTATGTTTATCCCTTGCAGTCTTCATTTTTGCAAAGCTATCCTACTAGAGCAGTTCAATTAGGCTGCAGATTTGACCAAACCATTTTAATATTCTTTTAAATGCCTTTTCACATGAATCTAATTTCATTTATGAGCTATTTCACATACATCTCTCAGCCAATACAAAGTGCAAATTCTTAGCTAAATCTCTCTTTCAGCAAAATACAGATAAAAACAAAGATGCCAAGCTCAGAGCAAGAAAGTACAAGCAAAGAATTAATGCTGCAACCAAGCAACCAGGAAAAATCCTCAGGGAAGGAAAGAGAAAGTAAATAAATCAGAACCACAAAAACATGACTGACTTTTTCGTAAACTGAATTTGTCTGTTTGTATATGCATATATTTTGATCACTGTGTTCTTTGTTATCACAATATCTGGCTTAAATTTATTTCTGTTTGTTATTAAATATATTTTTATGCCATTTATTTAGAGAGTAGGAAATGTTAATATTTACTATAATACAGTTAAATAACAATAATAATAATAAAAATTATTACAATCATTCTATAATTCTATAATAAAGAATTAAATTAAGTATTTACTTAGTCCCCTGTATAAACTGCATAAAGTTAAAGAATTTAATATAATCAACTTAAATTTTATGATTATGATTCAAGTTCTATTACCAGATTGATAATTATGATTTTTGCACCATATGAGATCCTCAGGATTTCATTTAGAATCTATATATATATATATATATATATATATATATATATATATATATATATATATATATTTTTTTATTAATTAATTTATTTATTTTTTTTAATAAAAGATATACTGTTATTGCAGTCTGCAAAACTATTAAACATTATTGTGCTGCTGTATGTTCACAAAAAATGTAATTCTGTGTTGTGAAAAATCTCAGTGAAGTGGCAGCGGGCAGCTGGTCGGTCCCCTGGAGAAAGAGAGAACAGAGCGGCCCTCTCTGCTCAGTCACCTGAGCTCATTATGCTGAAAGCGCTCGCCGAGCAAACAGACACATGGACTGATGTGAGGAAATGGCAGTGTGATTAATGTGGCCTAAATTGAGCCGTGTTGGTCGTGCCCCCGTCCCAGTTAAACCAGTCGCTGGCCATCAGCCTCAAAGCGCCACACCGTACCCCTGAATCACACACACCTGCCCACATCAAGCAGCGCACACATGACGTGGACCCATGTGACAGCCCACAGCCTTACGTCCATAATGAATGCGTCAGACACGGGAGAGGCCAAGAAATAAAAAGCACATTTCACAAGATGATTAAAGGAGGAAAGCTTTTGTTTTCTTTGTGCAAATGAAATGATAGACATATCAAAGGTTGCAGAGTGCTATATAATGCCATCTAGCATAGCACGGAGTCTGCGGACACACACACACACTTATACATATACACACACATTGAGAGAGTTTCCCAAGGAAACACAGCTGAAAAAGCCAGTGAGAGAGAGAGAGAGAGAGAGAGAGAGAGGCCCCGGTACCTGCCTATATAGTCTCCTCTCTCCAAATGTTTATTTTGGACCAGACTGGTGGCCAACTGGTTGCAATTGACCCTCTACAGGGACGAGTTAGTGAGCGAACATGAAACTTTTCCTTTTGGGAGCGAGAAGGAGGGGAAAGCCACACACGTTCTGCAAGCTTAGACACGCAAGCACACATGCAAATGAGGAAACAGACCCCCACAAACAAAAACGTACACACGCACGAAATTAGCTAAATGAAATAACTGAGAAAATGGAAACCTTACAATACCAGAAATGCAACTGTATACAGGAATGCAGATCACTTTAATAAACACGGACTGTTTACAACTGAAAAACGACTGCATTCCAATACGGTGCAAATGCACAGGGAAAATCATTAGAAGTTATCGTCATCCCAAGTAGCCTGTTTTGCCTGTGTGCCATTAGAGTCCACTACCAGGAGAGAACATAAAATCCACACGCAGTAAACGGCACTGGATGTAGTGAAATCACAGTAACCTGCAGTAAACACGTAATCCTGTCAGACATTTAACACTACACGACATTTCAAACACTAGCAGGCAATGAAAGCTTGAGGAATTAAAGAGCGGGGTCATTTCAATTAGCTGAATCACTTAAATTTGGTAAAACCTAACAGGAATATTCGGACTATATATAGTTTAAAAATATATAAAAATATAGAAATGAAACTTGATCAAAATCCAGAAAAAGTATTTTAAATAAATTTGAATTTTTGGACACATTTTATAACTTCAACAAGTCAAGATAAAAATTATATTAGCCTATATAATAACATAAATATTATTATAATTTAAAAAATTTATATTACTGTATTATAAATATTATATATATTTTTAATTTTCATTTACATGAAAAGAAAACATAGTGAAGGCTTTTTCAAATTACTACATAATATAAAAAAATTTAGTTTTCATTTAATGTTTACATGTCATTTTTAAATAGAATTAAAAAATGCAAATAATGCAGGTTTTTAAACAATAATACAATGATAATGCAAAGATATCATATTTCATTTTGTTTAAGTATTGTATAAAATAATTTTAATTTTAAGTTTCAATTACATTCAAGAATGATGCATTTATTTAATAAAATAACACAAGTACAGCGTTAATATTGTGAAATAGTAGTATACTTTAAGATATTAAAGTTACATTGTAATTAAAATATTATTTAAATGATAAATTATTATATATTATAATTTATTTTCAGCATCATTGCTCCAATCTTCAGTGTCACATAATTATTCAGAAATCATTTAAATATTTAATGTTATATAAGAGTACATAAAGTATATATAATAAGAGTGTCCAAATTTTCAAGATTCTTTGACTGAAAGAAAAAAAACTAACTTACTGACATGATCTGTCTGTGAATTAAGAATTCTTTCCTTATTTTATTTAAAGTAGTAGTCACAATTAACTAACTTGTTCCCTTGTTTTAATATATCATGGCTACGATTTACAAATGTGTTCCATTGTTTGAGTTAAATTAAGGTCATACGTTTCCTCATTTTAAATGAATTAGTACCATTTACTAAATACAGGGAACAAATTAGTAAATTAACAAACTGTGTAAACAAGTTCTTAATGTATGTCAATGATATACAATTTTTTATCCCATATTATGTGTGGGGCTCAACAATCCCACATTGCAATGGTTGTGCTTGTGTGTGTAGGACATCATTCTATATTATAATTTTTAACTAGCTGATGGTTGTTATAATTTGCTAAACCTATTTTTAAATGTCAGATAGATTTGTGCCCATTACTAAAGTGACGCGTTACATCAAGAAGGAGCGTTTTGCGCATGAATGAGGAGAATTAGAGTCTCTGCCCCCGAGCTCAGCCACCCAATACCCACAGCCGAGCTTACAGTCAGAGAAACAGAGGGAGAAGAGAGAGACGCTGAGAGCAGGCCTGGCCCTGTAGACTAAATAAAAGCTCTTAATCCTCATAAACTGCTCCATATGAGCATTACATCCCTGACTCCACACAGGACTCCTCAGGAATGGAACTCATTTTGGGGTTAAAACATTACCAGCACCGCTCTTCTCCCATCCCGGTAATGAGCTCGCTGCCCTTCGCTCCCTCCCCCACCAACCCTGATGACAGAATACGCTTGGGATGACAAATGCCCAGGAGCATGTAAATGTTGGGGTTGGAAAATGCAGAAATTGTGGAAGTGTATACGTTTGTGTGGACTCCAGTATATCAGTGTCATGGCTCTACCTTTGCCTTGACAGCAGGGAAAGCAGCGTTTGCCACATACAGTAGGGATGTCATCATTTACTCACTTACTGTATGCCAGTCCAAAACCTGATTTTCTGCCTTCCGTGAAACACAAAGGAGATTTCAGGCTTTTGTTCACGTTCAGCTCGTTACTATATAATGAATGGAAATATAGGGATAAAGGTTTAGGGTGCGTGTAAATTTGTACAGATTTTGTAAACGAAATTTTATGCAAAAGTATTTTATGCTGACCAAGGATGTAATAAAACAATACAAAAGATTAAATAATAAATATTGGTCACATTTTGTTTTAAGGTTCAATTCTCCCTATTAACTAGACGTTTGCCTCAATAAATTCTTAATTTGCTGCTTATTAATAGTTAGTAGTTTGTAATAGTTGGTAGGTATTGGGTGGGATTATGAATATAGAATATGGTCATGTAGAAAATGTGTTTTCTATGTACTAATAAACAGTAAATATGATAATAAAAGGCATGCTAAAAAGCTACTAGTTCAGTGAGAATTGGTCCCTACACTAAAGTATTACTGTAATACAATAATAAATTAAAATAAGTTATTCTTGTGTCGGAAAGCTGAAATACTCCAGTTTTCAATGTCACAAGATCTTGTAGATCTTCCTTTCTAATAAGAAAAAAAATGTTCATCCTGTTAATATTAGTGCTGAAAAGTTTGCATCAGATAGCATTTATTTGTAACGGATAAAAAAATACCATCATGTTCGATCAATGTCATGCATCCTTGCTAAATAAAATAAAATAAAAAAATTTAAAGTAAGGCCTGTCACATGTATATATATATATATATATATATATATATATATATATATATATATATATATATATATATATATATATATATAGTGAATAGTAGTCATATGGAGTGCATTTGTGACATATTTATGGTCTTTTGAAAGCCTCAGTTCTCGTTGATGTAAATATCTTTACTGTTCCATAGATGAAAAGCTTCACGAGGGAATAAATACTCACAGAATTCTACATTTCGAGAAAGCTATTCCTATAAATTTCAGTTTATTCCTCACACAAAAACTGTCATAAAGCGCATTCATGCCGCTTCTGTGGTACTTTGGCAAAGTTTTCTGAGCTCAACTGTCTCTGTCCCCATTCACTTTTAAAGAGTACAGTACACACGCTGATAAACATCTCCTTCTGTGTCCCGCTGACTAAACTAACCCTTTAAATCCGCCGGTTTATACGATAAAGAAAGTATAAGCTGCTAATAAATCCACCTGAGCAAGAGGCAGCAGGACGATTCAGCTTTGCATGTGACTGCAGGGATCTCATTCATCACAGCCGTCACGTGAAGCCCAACACAAACCAATAAATGCGAAAGAGGCGGATGTGTGTGCCCGAGTCGGCCCGCTTCGGGAACCAAGCAACGAGCAGAGAAGTGCCAGGGTTCGACCGCACGAACACCGCGCTCGGCCTCAATTGACAAACCGCCGCGCGCGCTCGAATTTGGAGAGCACGAAAAAGCGGTTTCGAGAGAGAAAGAGAAGCAGACAGAATGAGTGACTAACAGAATGAGAAACGCAGACTGAAACTCTCTTTAAGCGGCGTGTGTGAAGCGTTCAGGTAAGTCCGTCAGACACAGGAAATGTATTAACATTGACCACAGTTTACTCTGTTAACCACACTGCGGCCCTGTGGGACATGCCTGCAGGGCAGCGTCTGTTTACATACACAAAAAACACACCGCCCAGAACACTGCCCAACTTCTCGTACATTTATTACCGTCAGTTTTTATTCATATAAACATCCATACAAGATCAATTAACACCCCGATAAACCGCTGGCGTGCCTACGGTGGGTCGTAAACAATTATTTGTGGAACATGGCTGTCAAATATGTGCTCTGTGTGAGTTAATATTTCAGAGAGAGGCTGCAGTGAGCCCCCTGAAGGATTCAAGCCTATGCAAACATCATTGAGCACAGGCACATTCCTCTGCTGAGGGTACAGTCTGAGCCACTGTATGAGGTCTAGTTTATTTACACATCAGGACAGGTAGTTCTCACCATCAATAACTTTATGACAGGAGTCAACAAAAAAGTCACTATGTGCTCTCCACATAATTATCTGGAAACTGCATTAGTCACATTATTTGATTGACAGACAACAAAAAACATAATGTAAATTACAATTATTCACTGTAAATTTTACATTCTTACTTTCCACTAATACTGTAATTACAAGAAATGTGCAAACTAGTTTTTCTTCATATATAGTAGTTATATATAGTAGTAGTATAAAACAATAATATTTAAAATAGTAATATACTAATATACTATATATATATATATATATATATATATATATATATATATATATATATATATATATATTGATTATTATTTTTAAAAACTTTTAAAGATAAATTCTGAAATGCCACAGAACTGCAATATATAAGTATTAATATT